>NC_138153.1:7722300-7729800 GCF_964199315.1 Orbicella franksi
TTATGTCGCCATATTCACACCTTATTCACCATTAATTCTATGGGATGTAAATGAACCCACACACTGATCGAAAAGAGTAGGGGATGTAGTTCCCGGTGTGGTGGTCTATCTCTCATCTGATGGTTAAATGCACGGAGATATTAGCTGCATGAGTTACTCTGAAATCCGAGGGTAAATAAAGTAATGTATGCATGTATATTTACGAAAAGGATGTGCGAGCAGGAATGCCTTCATTCGAAAAGAAAAATTCTTAGCCAACATTTCAAAGAAAATGAAGACGCTGAAGGCTTTGAAGGAAACTGTCAGGTGTGTTTACGGGCCATCTCATGGAAATGAACAATCTTTTTTTTTCACTGATACGTGGGCAGAAGAAAACAAAACAGAACTGACCGTTTACGGAAAGTAACGTTATAATCATTTGTGCTTACTTATCTGCTACCCTTTGAATCCTTTTGTGATCTTCTATGCGATATCTATTTTTAAAAAGTTTCTGCGTTAATAAATAATTAAATAATTTAACAAATTAATAATTAACGCGGAAATGTCTTTGAAAAGTGGACGGGATAGGGATTTCTAGGCTAAAAAGGGCGGGATAGTGGGATTAACGGGAAAAAATGGGCGGGAAAGCGGGATCTGAGAACCCTGTTGTGGACCCTCTAGAGAGCTGTCATGATGGTTAAAAAAGTGACTTATTTCGGAGAATTTGGCTATCTGAACAATTCATGTCTTAGAAAAAGTATTACTTTAATGTTTGAGTGTTCCTCGAGGGATAAATTCACGCTTTTGTAGCAAAACTCAGTGACAGATGTTTCTGTTGGTTTCCGGCCGTCATGTTGGTGCCCATACGGATGGGCACCAGCATGGCGTCTCCATACAAATCTCTATAAATTTGAGTGAGAAAATTCTCCGCATATCTTGCATAAGAAAAATTGCTGACCAGAATCTTGGCGAGAGTCTTTGCATATTTGCTTTCTTTCATTTCCCAGATTCTGGACTTAACCTATTGAACGGTTCTGGGTTTTATTTTGATCTATTTTGAATGGCGTGACATTGAAAACCAGCAATTATTGGTTTTCACATGACGTCACTAAAATTCGAACTACAAAACTATTGATCTTCCTGGGATTTTACTTAAATGATGTATAAGAGCAGCTGAAAACTAATATTCATACAAAGTTTCGCTCCGAATGGGTTCCTGGTTTTGTGGTACACTACGCTTATATTTCTAAGCTTTTGCGTGACACGGCATTTACATGACGGCCTAGAGAGCTGTCATGATGGTTAAAAAAGTGGCTTATTTCGGGGAACTTGACTATCTGAACAGTTCATGTCTTAGAAAAAGTATTATTTTAATGTTTTAGATTTCCTCGAGGGATAAGTTCACGCTTTTGTAGCAAAACTCAGTGACAGATGTTTCTGTTGGTTTCCGGCCGCCATGTTGGTGCCCATACGGATGGGTACCAGCATGGCGTCTCCATACAAATCTCTATAAATTTGGGTAAAAAATTTCTCCGCATATCCGCATAAGATAAATTGCTGTGACCAGAGTTTTGGCGAGAGTCTTTGCATATTTACCTTCTTTCATTTCCCAGATTCTAGACGTTATCTATTGACCGGTTTTGATTTTTATTTTGATCTATTTTGAATTGCGTGACACTGAAAACCAGCAATAGCCGCAAGTAAGACCCGGGGGTACTCTAGAAAGTTTATGCGGGGAGGCTCCGCCCCGAGGTCCAATCCCTTGCCCTTTTGTATACCATTTTGACGTAAAAGGTACTCCTTTCGTATAACTTTAATTGAAAAAGGTACTCCTTTCAAGCTTACCAATAGTCACACATATGAATAACCATATGAATATAAGGTTCAGGGTATCTGTGAAATAATCGCAAGGCGCTAGTCGTACATCCGTTGGACTGGAGACACCCCTGAATATGTATACAGTAACCTTAAACTAGTGCTTCGTTGTTTTGTAGTTGTGCTGTTTTTTTATGACACATATAACAAAAAACCTGTAATACCTGCCATAGCCGCCTTTGCTTGTGTCCAGATGACCGCTGGTCGAAGCTAACGAGGGACTAAAAGATGCGCTTTAATCACGATGAGCCCTGAAACGAGATGACGTTAAATGAGAGTTAGTTTTGTGGAGTATGGAGTTGTATCGTAATCACTTGATGTTTAACAATTACATTATATAATAATAATGATGATGATGATGATGATAAATAAATAATAAAAATATTTGTATAGCGCCAAATCTGTAGGAAACGCTAACCTCCGGAAATTACGATTTCGGCACTCGTCCTGTATGATGACTACGTTTCCTACCGAGGGGTGTGGGGTCTGCTCTCCTCCGCTCTTGTTGTGCCGCTCTCTTAGACTCCTAGTCTGAATTTCAGCCGTCTCTTCCCTTTACCCCGAGGGGGGCGCGTACATACTCTTTCGACCACCTGCACCACATCGCTTCTTTACACCGAAGAAGGTGCTCTTCCTTAGATCTGTCTCCCGCATGTGGTGTACACTAATTAGCTTGGGGAACGGGAGCTGGTTTGGCCAAAGGTACAGCATAAAGCTTGGGGTCAGCACTGACATCTCAACATCTAACATCTGGAGGTGGACAATGGTACGGTAAGCCTGAGCTTGAAATCGCTTGCAACCCCAAAAGCTTTTGATGACCTTCTTCGTCAGTCTTCTCAGGCGAGTGACCGAGTGTGTTTCCCTAACCTTGGTCATGGTAAGGGTAACTTTCGCGTGAAGGGTCGTAAGGTGCGCTTGCTGAACAAACTTGGAAGTAAACAAGTTGTCGCCTGGAAGGTAGGTTGGGTGTCCACCAATGATTCTTCCTCTACACTCCAGTATACCGCTGTCCCTTGGCCCCAAATTAAGTTGAAGTTTGTCTGCTAAGAAAGTCTCCGAGCATGTAGCTTCGGCTTGGGCGCGTTCGGTCCACCGGGCTTCTTGACACTTGATCTTGTCTGTGGTCGATGGTCCGTTGGTTCTTCTTGGCTTCGGGCTTTTGCAGTTGGCCAGAAATGTGGCGATCCATGCGCAAACGCGCAAAGTTTTTCCACAGGCTAAGGTTTTCGAACATCTCTGTGAACGCATCTTTCTTTGGCACGGCTATAGCCACGATTTCCTTTGTTATCTCCACTTCTGTTCGGGACTTAGGAGAGGCCTCAATTTCAATCGGGGCCACTGATCTTGATAGGATAACCATGGAGGTCCGTTCATCCATAGTGGTGCGCTGATTACACTTCCGCCCCTACTTCCTGGGACAGCTGGGTTTTGATCTTTGGGAACGTGGTGCCAGGCAATTCCTTGAAGTTGCTGTATTTTATTCACGCGATTCGCCAGGGGCTGGTGGTACTCCCCACTTCCGCTAATTGTAGGAGGAGGTGACGGGATCATACGTGCAGCCAAGGTGCGAGCCGGGAAAGGAGTAATAGAGCGAGCTGTGCAGCATCTATGCCCACTGGAGTTATCTGTTGACTGCACACCCAAGGCAAGCTCAAGGCTAGACCCAGAGGTCCCACCTTTCAGGCCAAAACGAGCTGCAGCAGCAGCTGCAAATCTGCGAATCCAGGAGATTACACATGCGGAACAATCTAGTGACATTTAAAGAAACAATGAACTGTGAGCATTTAAATTTAAAAACGGGCATGACTAACTAGAGACCAGACTCGAAAGAGAACATATATTCCTTAGAAAGAAATGTATATGTGGAGTGTGCCGAAGACTGGAGTTAGAATGGATTGCGTGATTTGAGCGGACTTCAGTTGATGACAGCAAACTCACGTGATATATCAATTCCGTTCAAATAAGTGATCAGTTTTGTTAAGTTGCCGAGAAAGATATGTATCAAGGACCAGAACTTAACTTTTAGTCCGCTTGCATGCAATATTGCAAGCAGTGTAGAGTACATAACAGATAAGCGATTTCAGTTCAGTTGACCTTGTAAACCAGTCGAGAGAAGTACCAAACCAGTTGAGTTTTGACCATTGAGAAAGGAGCCTCTGAGCCGAAGATTGATATCGATTGCCGATAGCAATCGATGAAAATCGATAAAGAAAAAAGTTGTGAGTTATCGATTGCTGATATTATACTCGTTTTTTGTTGTTGTTGTTGTTGTTTTTTGATAAGAACGTCTAATTTTGGAGCTGAGGCTGAACGTTCTTATATTTTTTTTGCGATCTGACGCTGAAAGCGTTCTTAAGATGTTCTTAAATTTACATGGTATACTTTGTACCACCTGATGACTTTGATGATGTAGAAGATATCTTTTGGAACAGATATAAATAGGAACTGCTGATTATTACATGTACAAACCGAGTGTGCGTCATGCAATGAGAAACCATTGTTGATGTCATGCAAAACATGCCCTTAAGTATTTGGGTTAATTTACATTTTTGTTACCTTTATTTTATGCTTGTCATTAATATATAGATTGGCAAAATAAAAACGTTCTTACTCTTAATCAGTCTGAGGAATGTTTTTAATACGACCACACATGCAATGCAATTTACTGTCAAGCACTCTCTGTGTTTGACATTAAATTTTCATTTACATTTACAGTTTTGCAAGTATCGCCACCGTTGCGCAATTGCAAATATCTCTCATCTTTTACAAGTGACTATTGTGGAGGCACGAGGGACTCACGGTTAGTGCGCTCGACTTGCATCGAGCGGTCCGGGCTCGAGACCTGGCTGGGCTACTTGATGTTGTGTTCTTGGGCAAGACACGTTAGTTTCACAGTACTCTCTCTACCCAGGTGTAGAAATGGGAACCAGCGAATTTAATGCTGGGGTTAATCCTACGATGGACTAGCTCATCCCATCCAGGGGGGAGTAAAAATATTCCTAGTCGCTTCACGCTACAGAAACCGGGATAACCTCCGGCCTGATGGGCCAATTGGCTCTTATGCAGCCATCAATTCGGCCACTTAGGTAGCAAGGGTTGCTTACCATTTAACCAAAACGTCCGGAAATTTAGGGTCGGAATGTAAATGGTAACACAATTCTGTCTCGACCGACCGGAAAACTTTCAAAATAAACAGAACGTCTCGAAAGGTAGTCCAAAATTTCCAACCGAAATATCTGAGTGGAAAATGTGATTACCATTTGCAATTTTTAACCGCCATCTTGTAATTATAAATTGGGGGCTTTTTGAGTAAATGGTAAATGGCCAATTTGAACGGAACTTTATCATCAGGCATTTTTGCTTACCACCTGCACAAACCGTTCATGAACTGGTTTCTCCGTGTAAATAATAAACAACAAAGGTAACGTTAATAGTTAAATACTTACGTTATTGAGGTGGGAAGTGGTTGGGAGGAGGAGAGGCAACATCCCTTCCCCACCACTGAAGTAGCTGATCACTCACTCGTGATTTGTTATCTTGACTATATTTTATTCTACGCCGGAACGGTGAACAAAACGTTGGACATTAGCAAACTTATGTCGATTTCCCCATAGAATACCGAGGACGCCATGAAAAACATTCAAGGCCAAGAACGTGACTATGCAAGCGGAAATGACGAAGGATGTAAGCCTAAATGGCGCCCGGACAGCTGCTGGTCGTGGTTAGTATGTGCTGCCTCAACGCTGTCAGTCCTTATTGTGACGGGGATCAGTTACAGCTTTGGGTTGATGCTACCTCCTTTGATGGACAACTTTGATGGGACAAGGCAATCGACAGGTAAAACAGTTATCTGTCATAAGCCTACTCAGACCGGGCGTTTTTGGACCAGCTACAATCTGCGGGAAGGGGGTGGGGAATTTCCCCAGCCCCTTAACTTCAATAATGTTTAAGTGATTTAAGTGATGACGATGATGAGGTAACGATACGTTCATAAAGAGTAGCTGGAATACCACATGCATTGTTCACAGGCGACATCACCTTACAATACTTCCACTGCGTTGTACTTGCATTCTGTTCTCTTACTTTGCTGATTCGACGCGATTTTAGCAAGTTATCCGTTCGTAGGCTTTACTCTTACTCGCTAAAATCTCCTTGCACAAGCGACTGATGAATTAACCAATTAATTTAGCTCGTCACGTGGTTATCATCAAACGTCACTTATAAACTTACTTATGTTTCACGTTTCAGCTTGGATCGGTTCTTTGAACTTGGCTTCTGGTTTCCTTTTGAGTCCTTTGGGTTCTTATATGACCGATCGTTTCAGCCACAGGTTCACCGCCATTCTGGGCTCGCTATCAGGGATAGTCGGTTTCCTACTCGCAACACTGTCTTCCAAACTGTGGATGATGTACCTGACGTATGGACTGTTGTCTGGCTTCGGATATCGAATGATCTACAACTCTTCTTCGTTAGTAGTTGTGGATTACTTCGTCAAATGGCGGTCATTGGCCGTGGGAATAGTGACCTCATCGACCGCCGTTGGGATGTTTGTAATGAGTCAAGTCACCGGAGTCCTGTTAAATGCATTTGGATGGCAAGCAACTCTGAGAGGATTTGCCGCTTTGTACTTTGTATGTGGTTTGTGTTCAACAGTGTTTGTACCACTGGACAAGTTTAAAGAGGATGCAGTCTACAACAAATCATCAAAGGAGAGTATTCAACCGAAGAAAACAGGAAACTTCTCTCTGTATAGGAATCGTTCCTTCTTGGTCCTGTTGTCTTCCTTAGTTGTCGTCTATTTTAGTAACTTCATTCCATCCATTCACATAGTAAGTACTTAACCGTAATTATTGAATATTTTGTCTTGGCTGGGCTATTTTTTTTTCTCTTTTCTTTTTTTCAGGGTGGTGACATTCATGATAATTGATTGGTGGCAATTCATGAGTTCTGAGATTTTAACTTCCACTGATGTTTTGTTTACTTCCGTTTTTAACGTTATCTAAAGTTCAAGTGAAACAAACATACAAACCAAAAACAAACAAACAAACAAAGATTTACTGTAAAGGCTTAGAATTTGATCCTAGATCAGCTGTAATTGGCGTAATTCCAATTTGGCCGTAACTCTGCTTTATTCCTTGTTTCACCTCCTGCATGGCTATCTCTTTCCAATAAATCCATGCGGAGAGGCTGGGGAACACGCAAGATAAACTAAGTGGGTAGAAACAGATAGCATAAAACACTGACGTGGTGAAAGATTAAACATCTGGAAATTGGACATGTGCAATAGATAAAGCTGATTTGTGCCATTCCCAACCGAAGACACAGACAGAAATCTGTTTCAAGTTTACACTTTTCTTGTCCTTTAGATCAAACATTGCAAACAAGAACTTCATATTCCAGCAGAGAAAGCTTCCATGCTGTTCACGTACTTGGGGATATCATCGTTCTTTAGTCGCCATTTATTCTGCAAGCTGGGTGACCTAAAATACTTCAACAGATTTTACCTTTACCAAGGCGGTATGACCATCATCGGTCTGTGCGTCTTATGTCTGCCCCTGGCAAGATCATTTGGGTCTGTTGTGGCCCTTTTTGCAGTTTTTGGACTCATGGACGGTGCTATGAATGGGCAATTCTCTTTGCTGATTT
>NC_138153.1:7734800-7774800 GCF_964199315.1 Orbicella franksi
CCCTTATTGATATGTTAGTGATAAAGATTACCTTATTGATCGGTTGGTGATAAAGATTACCCTTATTGATCACTTGGTGACAAAGAATACCCTTATTGATCGGTTGGTCACAACGATTACCCTTACTGATTGGCTGGTGGTAAAGGTTACCCTTATTGATTGGTTGGTACTAAAAATAACGCTTATTCATCAACTGGTAGTAAAGCTTACCCTTGTTAATCGGTTCGTGGTAAACATTACCCTTATTGATCAGTTGGTGGTAAAGACTACCCTGATTGATCTATTGGTAATAAAGATTACCCTCATTGATCGCTTGCTGATAGACTAACCTTATTGATCAATTGGTGATGAGAATTACCCTTCTTGATCGGTTGGTGATAACGACTACCCTTATTGATCGGTTGATGATAAAGATCACCCTTATTGATCGGTTGGTGATAAATATTACCCTTATTGATCGGTTGCTGGTAATTAAGATTAGCCTTATTGATCGGTCGGTGGTAAAGATTGCCCTTATTGATCGGTTGGAGATAAACATTACCCTTATTGATCGGTTGGTGATAAAGACTACCCTTATTGATCACTTAGTGATAAAGATTACCCTTATTGATCGCTTGATAATAAAGACTACCTTTTTGATAGGTTGGTGATGAAGATTAACCTTATTGAATGGTTAGTGATAAAGACTACCCTTATTGATCGATTGGTGATAAAGATTACCCTTATTGATCATTTAGTAGTAAAGATTACCCTTATTGGACAGTTGATGGTAAAGATTGCCCATATTGATTGGTTGATGGCAAAGAGTACCCTTATTATCGTTATTGATTAGTTGGTGGTAAAGATTACCTTTATTGATCGGTTGGTGATAAAGATTACCTTTATTGGTCGGTTGGTGAGAAAGGTTAGATTTATTGATCGGTTTGTGATAAAGACTACCCTTATTGATCGGTTGGAGATAAACATTACCCTTATTGATTGGTTGGTGATAAAGATTACCCTTATTGATCGGTTGGAGATAAACATTACCCTTATTGATTGGTTGGTGATAAAGATTGGCCCTGTTGATCAATTGGTGATAACAATTACCCTTATTGACCAATTGGTGATAAAGGCTACCCTTATTAATTGGTTAGTGAGAAAGACTACCCTTATTGATTAGTTTGTGATAAAGATTACCTTCTTGAATGGTTGGTGATAAAGACTACTCTTATCGATCGATTGGTGATAAGGATTACCCTTATTGATCAGTTGGTGATAAAGTTTACCCTTATTGATCATTTAGTAGTAAAGATTACCCTTATTGGACAGTTGATGGTAAAGATTGCCCATATTGATCGGTTGATGGCAAAGAGTACCCTTATTACCGTTATTGATTAGTTGGTGGTAAAGATTACCTTTATTGATCGGTTGGTGGTAAAGATTTCCCTTATTGATCGCTTAGTGATATAGACTACCCTTATTGATTGGCTGGTGGTAAAGCTTACCCTTATTGATCAGTTGGTGGTAAAGAGTACCCTTAATGATCGGTTGGTAATAAAGATTACCCTTAGTAATCAGTTGGTAATAAAAATTACGCTTACTCATCAGCTAGTACATGTAGTTAAGACTACCCTTGTTAACCGGTTCGTGGTAAACATTACCCTTATTGATCAGTTGGTGGTAGACTATCCTGATTGATCGGTTGGTAATAAAGATTACCCTTATTGATCGGTTGGTGATAAAGACTAACCTAATTGATTGGTTATAAGGATTACCATTCTTGATCAGCTGGTGATAACGACCACCCTTATTGATCGGTTGCTGATAAAGATTACCCTTATTGATTGGTTGGTGATAAAGACTAACCTTATTGATTTATTGGTTGCAAGGATTACCCTTCTTGATCAGTTGGTGATGAAGACCACCTTAATTGATCGGTTGCTGATAAAGATTACCCTTATTGATCGGTTGGTGGTAATCAAGATTAACCCTATAGATCGGTCGGTGATAAAGTTTACCCTTATTGATCGGTTGAAGATAAACATTACGCTTACGGATCGATTGGTGATAAAGACTACCCTTATTGATCGCTTGGTGATAAATATTACCTTTATGGGTCGGTTGGTGAGAAAGGTTAGATTTATTGATCGGTTTGTGATAAAGACTACTCTTATTGATTGGTTGGTGATAAAGACTACTCTTATTGATCGGTTGGAGATAAACATTACCCTTATTGATTGGTTGGTGATAAAGACTACTCTTATTGATTGGTTGGTGATAAAGACTACTCTTATTGATCGGTTGGAGATAAACATTACCCTTATTGATTGGTTGGTGATAAAGACTACTCTTATTGATTGGTTGGTGATAAAGACTACTCTTATTGATCGGTTGGAGATAAACATTACCCTTATTGATTGGTTGGTGATAAAGATTACCCTTATTGATCGGTTTGTGATAAAGACTACTCTTATTGATTGGTTGGTGATAAAGACTACTCTTATTGATCGGTTGGAGATAAACATTACCCTTATTGATTGGTTGGTGATAAAGACTACTCTTATTGATTGGTTGGTGATAAAGACTACTCTTATTGATCGGTTGGAGATAAACATTACCCTTATTGATCGGTTTGTGATAAAGATTACCCTTATTGATCGGTTTGTGATAAAGACTACTCTTATTGATTGGTTGGTGATAAAGACTACTCTTATTGATCGGTTGGAGATAAACATTACCCTTATTGATTGGTTGGTGATAAAGACTACTCTTATTGATTGGTTGGTGATAAAGACTACTCTTATTGATCGGTTGGAGATAAACATTACCCTTATTGATTGGTTGGTGATAAAGACTACTCTTATTGATTGGTTGGTGATAAAGACTACTCTTATTGATCGGTTGGAGATAAACATTACCCTTATTGATTGGTTGGTGATAAAGATTACCCTTATTGATCGGTTTGTGATAAAGACTACCCTTATTGATCGGTTTGTGATAAAGACTACCCTTATTGATCGATTGGTGATAAAGGCTACCCTTATTAATTGGTTAGTGATAAAGACTACTCTTATTGATTAGTTTGTGATAAAGATTACCCTTCTTGAACGGTTGGTGATAAAGACTACTCTTATCGATCGATTGGTGATAAGGATTACCCTTATTGATCAGTTGGTGATGAAGATTACCCTTATTGATCAGTTCGTGGTAAAGATTACCCTTATTGATCGGTTGGTGGCAAAGAGTACACCTATTAATAGGTTGGTAATAAAGATTACCCTTCTTGATCGGTTGGTGATGAACACTAACCTTACTGATCGACTGGTTATAAGTATTACCCTTCTTGATCAGTTGGTGATAAAGACTACCCTTATTGATCGGTTGATGATAAAGATTACCCTTATTGATTGGTTGGTGATAAATATTACCCTTATTACCCTTATTGGTCTTAAAGACTACCCTTATTGATCAATTGGTGATAAGGATTACCCTTATTGATCAGTTGGTGGTAAAGATTACCCTTATTAATCGGTTGGTAGTAAAGATTACCCTTATTGATGAGTTTGTGATAAATATTACACTTATTGATTTGTTGGTGATAAAGACACCCCTTACTGATTGGTTCGTAGTAAGGATTACCCTTATTGATCGGTTTGTGATAAAGGTTGACTTTACTGATTGGCTGGTCATAACGATTACCCTTATTGATTGGTTGGTGATAAAAATTACGCTCATTGATCAGTTGGTGGTAAAGATTACCCTTATTGATTAGTTGGTGGTAAAGATTACCCTTTTTGATCGGTTGGTTGTAAGGATTACCCTTATTGATTGGTTAATGGCAGAGTACCCTTGGCTTATTAATCGGTTGGTAATAAAGATTACCCTTAGTGATCGGTTCGTAATAAAAATTACGCTTATTCCTCAGCTAGTAGTAGTAAAGGTAGATTACCCCTATTAATCGGTTCGGGGTAAACATTACCCTTATTCATCATTTGGTGGTAAAGACTACCCTGATTGATCGGTTTGTAATAAAGATTACCCTTATTGATCGGTTGGTGATAAAGACTAACCTTATTAATTGATTGGTGAAGGATAACCCTTATTGATCAGCTGGTAATAAAGACCACCCTTATTGATTGATTGATGATAAAGATTACCCTTATTGATCGCTTAGTGATAAAGACTACCCTTATTGATCAGTTGATGAGAAAGATTACCCTTATTGATCAGTTTGTGATAAAGACTACCCTTATTAATCGGTTGGTGATAAAGATTACCCTTATTGAACAGTTGGTGATAAAGACTACCCTTATTGATCAATTGGTGACAAGGATTACCCTTATTGATGAGTTTGTGATAAAGATCACCCGTATTGATTGGTTGGTGATAAAGAATACCCTTATTGATGAGTTTGTGATAAAGATTACGCTTATTGATTGGTTGGTGATAAAGATTAGCCTTCTTGATGGGTTGGTGATAAAGATTATCCTTATTGATCAGTTGGTGGTAAAGATTACCCTTAAGGGTCGCCATGTTGATTAAACATGTGTTGTGTTGTCGTGAGTTCATTCTACGGATTCTACAAACAGTATCTTATTGATCGGTTGGTGGTAAACATTACCCTTATTGATCAGTTGAAGCCAAAGATTACCTAATTGATCGATTGGTGGTAAAGATCACCCTTATTGATTGACTGGTGATAAAGATTACCCTTATTGATCAATTGATGGTAAAGATTTCCGTTATTGATCGTTTGGTGATAAAGATTAACCTTATTGATTGGCTGGAGGTGAAGATTAACCTTAATGATCAGTTGGTGGCAAAGATTACCTTACCCTAATTGATCGGTTGGTGATAAAAATTACCCTTATTGATCGGTTGGTGATAAAGATTTCTCTAATTGATCGGTTGGTGGTAGAGATTACCCTTATTGATCGGTTGGTGGTAAAAATTACCCTTATTAATTGGCTGGTGGTAAAGATTACTGTTATTGATCAGTTGATGGTAAAGATTACCCTGATTGATCGGTTGGTGATAAAGATTACGCTTATTGATCGGTTGGTGGTAAAGATTACCCTTCTTGATCGGTTGGTGATAAAGATTACCCTTATTGATCAGTTAGTGATAAACATTACGCTTATTGTTCGCTTGGTGGTAAAGATTACCCTTATTGATCAGTTAGTGATAAACATTACGCTTATTGTTCGCTTGGTGGTAAAGATTACCCTTATTGATCAGTTGGTGATAAAGATTACCCTTATTGATCGGTTGGTGGCAAAGTTTACCCTTACTGATCAGCTAATGGTAAAAAATAATTTCATTGATAAAGATTATGCTTATTGATCGGTTGGTGATAGAGATTACCCTTCTTGATCGGTTGGTTAGGTTACCTGTATAGATTGGTTGGTGGTAAAGATTACCTTTATTGATTGGTTGGTGGTAAAGAGTATCCTCATTGATCGAAAAAGGTTGGTGGTAAGGATTACCCTTATTGATCGGTTGGTGATAGAGACTAACCTTATTGATTGATTGGTGATAAGGGTTACTGTTATTGATCAGTTGGTGATAAATATTACCCTTATTGATCGGTTGATGAGAAAGATTACCCTCATTGAACAGTTGGTGATAAAGACTACCCTTATTGATCAATTGGTAATAAGGATTACCCTTATTGATCAATTGGTAATAAGGATTACCCTTATTGATCAGTTGGTGATAAAGATGACTCTCAATGATCTGTTTGTGGTGAATAGTTGTATTACCCTTGTTGATTGGCTGGTGTTAAAGTTTACTTGTATCCTTACTGATCGGGTGGTGGTAAGGAATAACCTTAATGATTGGTTGGTGGTAAAGGTTAACCTTGATGATTGGTTGGTGGGGAATATTTCCCCTTGACTTTTGTGGTCGAGATTACTATTATTGATACATGACTTGTAAATTTGCCATAAGTTTACTGATATTGCTCGAGTGGTGGTAAAGATTATCCAAATTTATTTGTTGGCAGTAAATTATTAATATTATCATTGTGGGCACTACCCATTACCCAAGATTACCCATGTTGATTGGTTGGTTATGAGAGTTACCCTTACCAATTGGTTAACAGTTAAGGTTACTGTTATTGATTGGCTGATGGTAAAGAATACTCTTATTAATTTGTCAGTGGTAAAGATTACCCTTATTGATATGTTACTAACAGTAAGGTTATCCACATTTGTGGAAAAGACTACCCTTCTCGATCCATTTGTTGAAAAGATTGCTCTTTGATCGAGATTACCCTCATTGATCTGTTACCATTATTGATTTGTTGCCGGTAAGGATTTCGCATTTTGATAATTTGGCAGGGATAGATTACCCATATTTATATTTAGGTATTTATCAAAAATACCATTTTATGTCTCGTTGGCAGTAAATATTTCTGTGGCAGTAAATATTTTGCATATTGATTCTTAAGCAAAAATAGATTACCCATAATTATATTTTGGTGTCAAAAATTATTACTCCTACTGATTTGCGCTTGATAAGGATTAAATCACCCTTATTGATTTGTTGGTGATAACACTTTTTTTACTACATGTACTTTAAATTGCATTGTTCTCATTTTTGTTTTAGCCACCACACCCAGTTTCCATACCGACATGAACACAACAGATATCGGAAATGATAACTGTTTGTTGATGTACATGTTATATGTTCTTCACAAGAATTATTCTCATTTCGCTTCACTACTGACAGTAGTGAAAGAATTGTGACTACAGAAACAAACTTTTATAATAGACTCGTTTTCCTTGTTTCCTTTACCACATTTATGTTCTTAGTTATGTTTTGTCAGAGGTTGTTTTCAGAATCTTTTTAGTGTCAGCAGAGTTACATATAAGGTTGGCTGCAAAGTACACCTTTACTGTTTATCAAGTCACTTGTTGTCAAGACAAAACTGCTTCTATTTGTTAGTTTGATATGGGGTTTCTAAGATCAAACACATTGGTACGTGTATGTGGAAGATACAGATGGTAAGCAACTTGTGTTACAAGGTTACTCTTTTACACGAAAAATCGGCCACTTACATGTAGTATTCAGTGATGGGCGAGATACGTGTAGGTTAAATGGATGGGGTAGAAACTTTTTCCTGCATAATTATTCTTTGTGGGTTGCAGACAGTTAACTCATGTTCAATGATTGAACACTTGTGTAGGAATAACTTGATGGTGGTTGCACGGTGCAAAAAAATAAAAAGCCAGTCCACGCCAAGACTTTCCCCTCTCCATTATGTCTACTTTCCATTTTGTCACATGCTGCCAATAGGCTTCAGTTTATTAGCAGTCGTATGATTGCTTCAATGCAAGTGGTTCTTGCAATTATTTTCATTCATGTCCTATTTTTTCCTTTCACTTTTCCCTAGCTTAGTTGTGGGCACTTCTGTTCAGGTACCTTCCTTTGCTTTTTTCTCTTTGTTGCCTCGATCATGGCACTATTTTCAATACATTATATTCATCTTTATCTTCCACCTGCTGTTCAGATTCTTCAAGTGCATAGCTCTCTCCCTCCATTGTCTGGCTGTCCTCTGCCCCATCCCTCCTTCCCTTCTTTACTGCTGCACGAATGGTGTAAGGTGTCTTGCGACTTTCCTTGTTGTACATGTAAGTCCGCACAAAAGTTGCTTTAACCTACAAAAAGTATTTTAGGGGAAATATTTTAAGGGAATCAGACTTCTTTGTGGGATGCAGAGTAGTTTAGTTGGATCTGTAAGAGTTTACTTTGTCTTTGTTCTTTGCTTGTTGCTGTTGTTTCGGATGTTTTTTGTTGTTATTTTATTGTGATTGTTAATGTGCATGTACCTGTTAGGGTCGTTTAAAGATTGGACCAAACATAATGCAAAAGGGACAGTAAAACTGAAAAACCCTTGAGATTTATCTTCAGTTATCTTGTTTGTTGCTGTTGCCTCTGCGGTAGTTCTTGTTGTCCCTATTGTTGCTATTGTTCTAACTGTCTTGATTGTTAATATTGCTGCTCCTGTTTCTGTTTCTGCTTCTGTTGTTGTTTTCGTTTTCGTTTTTGTTGCAGTTGTAATTGCCGTCTGTTTCTTATCACTTGTTGTTTTCCTTGTCCCTGGTACTTCTGTTCCTGCTATATAACAAAACACTTAATGACAGGTCACTCAGCAAGCTAGTTACATGGACATCTGCTCTCATTTTCCCTAGCATTTCTACATTGACTTCGTTTCAGGAAATGTACATTGCATTAGTTTCCTGGAATAGCAGAACTAGCCATTTTGCGAAGGACCTGTCATTAAGTGTATAGTGTGAGTCTATAGCTCATAAATCATGATTTAATCAATTTATAGCAACACAACACACCAAAGCCTATCCCACTTTTTGTGGTGTGATGCATCTAGGAATACATGTACATGTAAGGTTATACTCCCGCTGGAGTGCTAATCCTCCTCGCATGAATCTCTAGGTAATTTGTCAGGTACCCATTTGTACTCCTGGGTGAAGAGAGGTACTGTAAGGATAAGTGTTTCGCCCAAGACCACAACAAAATGACCCTGACTAAGGCCTTAACCCAAACTGTTGACCCAGAGTTCAACGGCCTGAGCATTAAAGTAACCTACTCAGCTGTCTTTTGATGAGCTCAAATTTTCCATCAACAAACTTTCCTAAGACCTGCAGGTACAAACCTTTGATGGAATAGAAGCAACAGGATCTCTCTGTCCTTCAAACTGGCCAACCCCTATGATAGAATCCCAGTCCTCTTTTGTCAAGTCATACCCCTCCATCACTTTCATAACCTTGGAAACCCCAGAACTGATTTCTTCTGATTCCTGCCAAGATAAAATATTTCAATACCTGTCAACAAAATTGGTCGCCCAGAAGCTGATCAATAGCCGTGCAATTTTGTCTCAAGTAAGCACAGTTAGCTAGTTGCAGTTATAGATGCCACACTGTAATACTGAGCATGTGTAACCTTGACTATGAATAGAATTTAAACATATGAGTTGGAGAACAAAGTACTTCAGACTGAGAAAATACAGTGTAAACATTGCAACTTCACTTTAAAATGCCAAAAATGGATTTCAAGGAACAAATTCAATACAAAGAATCTCCACATACATGTATGCAGTTATTAATAAGAAAAAAGTGGTGTTCCTCCCCTCTCAGTCACCCCCACTATAGGCAGGATACATGTATTTCAACCTTCAGTTGCTTAAATGTTCTGTGCAAATGCCACACTCTTAGTCATTAAATTTGTGATGACTAAAACAGTCACTGGAAGTCACTGAAAGTTTTGTTTTCAGAAAGTCTATTATAATGGCTTAAAGTTGCTGTCATGGGTAAGGATTGTTTTCAAATCTTTCACCTTTCTTGGACCCTCTGCTTTAACAATGACAATTGCAGAAATTAATTACATTCCTGTATTGAACATTCCATTGGCACAAAACTGCCAAAACTGCATATAATTATGAATCTTCATGTCCACTACCTGGACAATATAACATTCTTTTTAACAAACATTCATAATTATTTGCATTTTCATTATTTTGTAATTCCACACATTTTTATTGAATTTTTTTTCATTTTTCTCTGCTTCTTGTCATTAACATTTTACCCATCAAAGACTGTAGTTCAGGCAGTTGAAAGCTTGTAAGTTTTTAATTGTTTCAGCCAGAGATCGTTTTAAATTTTTTTTACCAAATTAGATGTACAGTTGATGAACAAATTCACAGACCTTCTTTTCAGGAGATGGCTTTTTTTACTTCAAGATGTGGGATACATAGATGAGTCTTCTTTTCCTTTCTTGGATGGCTGTTCTGTTGCTCACCCATTCGGATTTTTATTTTCCTTCTGTCTCTTCTCTTTTTCATGTAGTGACTCCTCGTCTTCATTTGCAAGTGTTCCCCCATTTTCTTCTGGCTTGTCAGATCTCTATGAGGAGAAAAAAAAAATTTATACATGTATGTTCCTTTCCAGATGATTGATAAGACACCACATGCACATGTTCATGGCCACTGACTTTTGACTTTTCAAAAGGTAAACAGGTGACAACCTAATGTTAGCTTCAAAAAATTGCTTGTGGTAGCCACGTCTTATCTCGTACTTACACTGTATGGACTTCACTCATTCAGTTATTTATCAGAATTTAAGCAAAATGTCACCATCTGTAGCTTAGTCAATTTATTGTTGTGTTCTAAGACAAAGAATTTTGTAGTGAACTACACGTATAACTAGGTAATATTCATTGTAGTTTGAGTAAGATTTAGTATCTTATAAATTATTATATTTTTTGCTCAGAGACATTTTAACTTAATATAATTAATATAATTATAGTGATAGAGCTCATTAATTCAAATTGAATTTTAAGTTGCATGAAGGTCCGAGAAGTAATCAGTTGAAAGTAAATTTCCCTTTACAACTTAGCGATCACGTGTACACATTTCAAACTGAAATATCATTGCCCCCAAATGGTAGTCAACTTACCACCCTGTGAATAGAGTTGCTTTTGATTTTAGAATGATCAAAGTGGGCTGTGCTTGTGGAGTAGCAGTTTACAAACCTGTTTCCTCTTTGTAGCAACAACGTTTCGTGATTCTCTTTCTGCAGGAGTTGAACCAAAGAAGTCAAGAGCAGACGTCAGTTTCTGTGGAGTCTCTTTAGGCTTTACTGGGCTGGATAGAGAAAAAAACATTCAGAACTTAAAAATAAACACTCACACAGAACTTACATATAGTTTGAAACAAATTGACCTACAGTGTAAAGAACAAATTGACCTACAACATTCATGTACACTGTACATATTTTAAGATTCCAAAAAAAATAAACAACTTCTCATAGCACAATTTTAAACAAATTTGCTTGTACTACATAAAAATCTCAAGAAAAGCAATACTGAAAGAGAAACCTTAGTAACTGTTCAAAAGAAAACTAATCACATTGTACCTCTCCTTAACGTGCACAACCTCCTTGCTTGTTTTTGTTTCCATCGGCTTGGCAGATTTCTTTAGCTTCTGAGGTACAACTTTCTCCTCTTCTGCAGAATACCAACAGATACACTTTCAACCAAGATTAAATAAATTTAATACAAACTTGTACAAGATATGTTGATAAAATCCAAGAGAAAAGACCAATGATCTTTTTTTGGAGGGGGAGGTGGGGGGTGGTTAAATAGCAGCCTTAGCTATTTTTAGAGAGTTGCTACCTTTAACTGGGGACTTGCTAACATTTTGGCAAAAAATTTACAAAGTATTAAAAGGCAGCAATCTGGATTATTGAACAACAAATTTAATTATATTAGAATAGAGAATGGGAGGAATCGACATAAAACTTGTAGAACAAAATTAATACCAAAATAAAGTAATGTGCTGCCACTAAAATAGTTTGGTACACAGATTTGATTGCACTGCTCTCTAATTTAACTATATTTACCAGGACAGTGCGGCTTGAGTATAAGCTGCTGCACATGTAAAGAGTAAATTACACACAATGTACCTTATGCACCATTATTATTTTTGGTATTAGGTAAACTTTACAACCTGGGCTTAAATAGCTGAAATTAATTTGACATAATCCTTTTCAGGCCATCTTTCCAATTTGAGCAAACACAATGAACTATACACACAGCTTATCTGAGTAAGAATTGTAACCTAGCTCCAAACAAAATGTCAACACATACAATATAATTATGTGCAGCTATGTAGCCTGTCTACAGATTAGTGTTGCTCAGTTCAATTTGAGTACACAAAAGCTGAGCAGAGATTTTGATGACTGAAGCAGATTAAGTATTTCATTTACAATCAAAGTACTGGAACCAAGAAGCAGACCTTTTTTAGGTCTATTTGAAGGCATGGATTCTTGAATGTCACAATCTAACTCTGACACAGTTGTTTTACATTGTATTTGCAACTGGTATAATGGTTTAATGCAAATTGCACATTTCATCATGCATTTACCAGAGTCCCCAACAGTGATTAGCCTCTTTATCTGGCTTGATTTTGAACCTCCTCCTTTTTTTGCTGATATGGCTTTCCTGCAACAGAAAATGACAAAAATGAACAAAAAAATACCTGGATTAAGGGGAAAGTTCGAAAATGCGCATGGAGGTGAAGTGTTAGAATGTCAGAGGTCTAAAAGAATCGCATCAAATGACCTGGCTAGTAATCTTCTACTGGAAATGGTTTCCCATAGATAATACATGTAAATCAATAATTCGGTTGAAGGTACATGTAAATCAGGGCAACTGGTTTAATTGAATTATGAATGGCTAAAAAAAACTTGAATTTTCTATGCCCTTCAGACAAGGAGCTTCATATTTTGCTTGTCTTGTTTACTTTTCTTTTCTTTTCTTTTCTTTTATTTAGTTGAAAGACAACTTGCCTGATCCCTTGCCCATTGGGCAAGTGAGAATGTAAAGGTACTGTACTTGTCAGGCAGGAAAATCTACTTGTCTGGGATGACCAGATATGCCACTTTTCTTGAGCCACAGGCTGTGGCTACTAAATTATTAGTGGAGATGACTGGCAGCCGTAATGTTGTCTATTGACTTTTTGTCACAAAGCAAATTTATTTGCCTTTGAGTGAGTGACTGTGTATAATGCCATTTTGAAATAAACTTGATTGACACATGTAGGAATACGAAATGTAGGTCTGCAGATTATGATGCAGAATGTACTCCTGTTAACCTTAACCTTTATCATGTGAGAACCAGTGAGCTGACCCAACACAAGCTACAGTGTACATGTATCAATCCTGTTATCCTAAGCTTAACAATAAAGTACAAGTGCAAGAAAGATAGACATTTCCTATACAATATCCTCTCTCAAAAATGATACAAAGCAAGTAACATGCGCATCGAAAGAAAGTGATGTACAAACTTGTTGTATAGTATAGTACAACATGAAATGTGCATGTTGATCATTGACTAATTGCACTAAATGTCCCAGGAAATTAGTAAATGCATGACAAGATGTGTTGAATGTTACTTTAGGGGTAAGATATTGCAGTGTTGACTGAAGGGAGGAAACAGCTTTTGGTTCACGTTATCAAATGGTTGTTAAAGAATCATGGGTTCAACAAAGTTAATGGACATTCCAGTATACTAAACTGTTACCTGAGTCAATGCATTTTCTTGCCTTCTTCTTCTGGCTTTCTTTGGGCTTTTGTTTCCTTGTAATCTCATCGTCTTCACTACTTGATAAACCCTATCCCAGTAAAATAGCAAAATTGTCTTACTATGGATACATGTAGTTTAAATTGCATGTATAATTTATTCATATTTATACAGCATGTAATTTCTTTAGACTGACATTTTCATTTTTCATTTTATTTATTTATTCCATTCTAAAATTACAAAGATAAATATAAAGTAGACAAGTAAGAGGAGAAATGGAAAAGGGCAAAAATGTAGCAAGCTAATTAGATGCCCTTGTTTAATTGACAATAATAATTAGGGTAAAAAAGTTAACTTAACATAGGAGAGGAAGAGGTATGAATTAATTAATACTGAGCAAAATAATACTGGAAGAGTGCTTTTTTAAAATGTTTTCTAGTCGCTAAGTTACGTATAGATAAAGGAAGGTCATTCCAATAGTAACATCCAATAATAGTGGGACAAAATTTCCTTATATTTATTCTGGAGAAACCGGGATTTAAGTGTTGTAGGGACGCACTTCGAGTAACGTAGTTATGTTGCTCAGATACCAGAGATAAGGTGTAATTAGACGGTTTTTCATCAATTAAGAGTCCCTGTCCATAAAAATGGAAAATAACTCGGCAAGGGTCGAAAATTTGATTTCGCTCATATTTTCATGGTAGATAGGCTAGGGCATGACAAAAACTACTGGATAGTTTTTTTGGCAAAATATCCTTTTATTTCAAAGAAATATGCAAATTACCAACTTCCGTTAAAATCGTCATTTGACGCACCATTTTATTAAGCAAGTTTGAGAGCCTCGCATGCAAAACCACATCGTTCTTCCGTCTTTAAAACGCTCAAATATTTTTCTGCAATGTTTAAATGTGTACTGGGTTGATTTTAGGGAATGTTGCGTTGTCTTTTTGGGTGCAAAATAATTAAATTTCGAAGACATGTATTTCATTCACTTAAAAGTACTTCGTGAATATAATTAATTTTCACCATGTGCGAAACCTTCAAATGGATTAAGCTTCTGGTGGTTGAATCGCAGAAGGATGGTCTACAGATTCCTGTAAAAATTTCTTTGGGCAAATGATTGTGAGCGACGCGAGAGTTTTTCAAAGCATGTGAAAAATGCAAATATTTGACCATTCCCTCGTCAAATTTCAATTTACGGGTTAGACGTATATTTTAGCATGCGCCACATGACTTGACCTATGTTAAGTTGAAATAGACACAGAGCTGATAATTTCGAAATGTTCTTACCTCATTTTGCGTAAAAGGCAGGTCCAAAGCCGATTTGATGTGTTTCTCTCACCATTCGTCCCACATAAAGCAGAAGTTTGCTTTTGTTTACATAACGTCCGATGTACATCGCCAACTGTCAAGTTATTTAATGCTCGAATACCATGAATCTGTGACCCTCTTTCGACACATATGATCATCACTGCATCTAAGTCAAAAACAGCTGAGTCACTTGTAGATAGTTGCTTGCACTACACCAAAATATTACGTTTGATCATCATGGTTTGATGGCTTGAATCCTTGCTTACAGCGGTTCCTTGTTCGTCACGCAATGTTGTCATACCATTTTAGGGGATAGGGTAGGACAATTTCTATCCTAATACATAAGGCTCCGTAAGGCTTGGAACCACTGGGAGCACACAATCGTGTTGAGTAGGAAGAGATTCAATTAAGAAATGAAAAGAGTGAATAGTTTACCATTGCCCCTGTTGTTATCTTTTACTCGACCACCGCTACCTACATGCCCTGCGTAATACTGTAACGATAAACTCATACCTAGGTCTTTTTGTGCTGTGCAATTATTTTTGGTTAACATGTAATACAGTGGGCTACCCTCGGGGAAATGGGTGGTGACCGCTTAATGGGGTTAGCTGCTTAGGTTGTTGTACCTTGAATATCTAATTTTTCACTATCGGATTATAAATTTCTTGGTGAACATGGAGTCAATTCAAGACAATCATGATAGACGTGTATTTGAATTATCACTCGTCGTGCACCTTTAATTTCGGATTCTTACCTGCCATCACCCTTTCCAAAACAAAGTTTTTAAATTTTGGGTGACCGCTTAATAGGGGTAAGGACAATAATGAAACCTTTATCGGAACGACCAAATGGTGGCCGCGGAGGTGACAGGTCAATAGGTCTCTTATTTACAATATTTTACTGACAATAATTTTGGACTGTATTGACAACAGTCCTCTATTTTCTGTTACAAACATACCAATGCCACGCCACTAGGCAAACAAAATACGCCAAATAAAATGGCATGGCCAGGGCTGTTTACTCACATAATTACTAATTAAATTTAGTCTTTTTTTCTCTCGAATTAGACACGTTGTGATTTCCTATTTTTATTTCAGCTAGTTCTTGCTTCATTGATCTATAATTTGTTTTATGGCGATTTTTTTAAAATTCTAGTGAGTACACACTAGCTTTATCAGTTGTTGTCTGAAACATCGAGGACCGAGGCCACGTACACTATAGAATACGATTATATAAATATACACATATTATTGTATATATGAACAAACAGATGAACAATGATTAAATTGTTTCACTTATCCTGAGAGTGCTCTATACAAAATAGATCAAAATGTGCAGCATATGCCGTGACAGCATTGCGTGACGAACAAATAACGGCTGTAAGATTGTGCTGCGCCGACACACTTATCAGCAATGGTCAGCAATCGATCAAATGTAATATTTTGGCGCAGTGCATAGCAAGCAACTATCTACAAATGACCCAGCCGTTTTTGACTTAGATGCAGTGATGTTCATATGCGCAGAAAGATGGTCACAGACTCATGGCATTCGACCAGTAATAGGTTGACAGTAGGCGATGTACATCGGACGCTAACCTTGTGTAAACAAAAGCAAACTTCTGCTTTATGCGCGATGAATGGTGAGAGATGGACTAGAAACACGTCAAATTGGCTTTGGACCTGCCTTTTACAACAAATAAGGTTAGAACATTTCGAAATTATCAGCTCTGTGTCTATTTCAACTTATTATAGGTCAAGTCATGTGGCGCATGCTAAAATATACGTCTAACCCGTAAATTGAAATTTGACGAGGGATGGTCAAATATTTGCATTTTTGACGTGCTTTGAAAAGCTCTCGCGTCGCTCACAATCATTTGCCCAAAGAAATTTTTACAGGAATCTGTAGACCATCCTTCTGCGATTCAACCACCAGAAGCTTAATCCATTTGAAGGTTTCGCACATGGTGAAAATTAATTATATTCACGAAGTACTTTTAAGTGAATGAAATACATGTTTTCGAAATTTAATTATTTTGCACCCAAAAAGACAACGCAAAATTCCCTAAAATCAACCCAGTACACATTTAAACATTGCAGAAAAATATTTGAGCGTTTTAAAGACGGAAGAACGATGTGGTTTTGCATGCGAGGCTCTCAAACTTGCTTAATAAAATGGTGCGTCAAATGACGATTTTAACGGAAATTGGTAATTTGCATATTTCTTTGAAATAAAAGGATATTTTGTCAAAAAACTATCCAGTAGTTTTTGTCATGCCCTAGCCTATCTACCATACGAATATGAGCGAAATCGAATTTTCGACCCTTGCCGCGAAATTAAGAATTTGTCTGATTTTTACAGGCAGGCACTCTTAAGTGGTCATAAAATAAGTAGCCACAAAGGGGATATCAAGAACAACATTGATTAAAAATGAATTTAAATATATCAGGTTGACAAATCTTGCAATACTCTTAAGTTATTTAGGTTGTTTCTCGCTGTCAAAACTATCTTGAAACTGGAGATGGAATACAGCGTTAAATTCCAAAAAGACATTTTAAAAAAATAGTTGTTGTGGCTCACCTCCTCCAGACTATATAGAATTTTGGTTATTTCCCACTGTTGTTTTGTAAAAGACAGCAAAGAAATGTACTAAGAATTATATCGCAGGTGCACAGCCATTGTTTTGCTTTTTAACCCATTTGTTCAGTGCAACGTTTTTTAAAAAAACATGTTTCAACAGAATCTGTCATCTTCAGTTTAAATTACACAGTACAGAGTTGAATATGTAGTGTATAAGAACAAAAGCAAACATGACAACGTAAAATATTACAAAGAAAGTTTTAAATTAACATGATAAAAATGATGATTTAGTGTAGGTTTTTCCCATTGAATATGAATAGTTTTTTTCATCCTACACTGGAAGGTGGTGTAAACGAGAGCTAGGACACTGAAACAGTCATTGGAGCGTGAAGTGCGGCATTGCTGAGAATTTTGTAAACGTTTGAAAATGTGAGAGGTCCTATCACTGATCATGTGCTCACGTACAGGTGTATGCGCGTGGAAAAATGCCGGGTACTTTAACCGACATAGCAGGCATTACAGCTTGCACACAAAAACTTGCATATTACACCCGCTCAGAGCCCACAAGGGATAGGATCTTTCACACCAAACATGTTACCGATTTTGAAGGATGAGAAAACTAACTTAATATCAATGCTGTTACAATAACATTTAGCAAAGTGGCGAACCCGAAAGGTTTCTCCAAATTTTAGTATGTCTGCTACTATCCAGACCAATTGCTGTGTGGCATTCAAGTGCCCGTTGTGGTTTTCTTAAACTCCCTCTGATCCATACCTATGTATCCCGTGGGGTCAAAAAAATATTTCAGAGAGAGCAGAGGTTGGTCTCAAATGCCCAGTTTTAAAGTAAACAATTACTTCTTGAGTAGGTAAAGGACTTTAAACCAACAACCCTTCTCAGACCAGCAGGGGGAGGTGCACACACTTTCTGAAACAATATCTTGGTAGAGATAGATAAGAGCAGGGCTGGGGAGGACAGCGGGGGCATGCGCAGGGGGCGGGGTTGTTGTTGTTGTTGTTGTTTGTCTGTTTGTTTTCTTTCTTTCTTCCCAAAGTCTTTTAACTGGGCAACTGACTGTATGTAAAAATTTCCTTTTCAAAGGTTCCACAGGTAACCTCTCAAAAGCGGGTGGGGGTGGAAGTGGAATACTGATAAGCTTATAAAACAGAGCAGAAATGCAAATTTCCAAGCGAGAAGAAAAAGATATTTACTTTACTCATCAAAACGTGATTACACTCTTTGAATCCCTAACTTATTAATTAACTGAAATGACTCACAGTTTAGAATCAATTCAACCGTCTGCACCGACGAAAACCGAAAAAAACTCTTACCTTGCTTTTCGCACGGCCCTTCGATGCATGCAGCCTTCACACTTGAGTCTTTCCCGCGCTTATCCTCAACCTTTGAGGTTTTTCCTTTGGGACTGAGAAACTACAGAATATCCTGTTGATAAAAAAATAATAATCTTGTCAGCAATACTCTAAACGAGCTCGTCGACCGAGAAAATTAACGATAAACGAACCATTCCAAGGCGTTCCTCTGCATTCGCGTCAATATTTGCGCCATCTTTGAGACGCTCGTAAAAGTGGTCAGCGGTTTAAACCCTTTTGGGTAGGTACGAGTAAGACAAGCAACATGGCGGTCAAACGTCTGCGCATGTGAGAGCAATGGAGCAACTAAAAGGCGGCCAAAATATTTTCATGACATTGTTCTTTTCGTGGGTCATCGGCATCCTATAAATGACATTTCCCTCGTTATTTATATATTTGTTTATGTTTTAGCCTGTTCTACGAGACCTAACAGAAATAACTTGAGAGTTAAAAATTGTTCTTCCTTCTGCTTGGTGCAGGTCTTTCTTTTCCGCGGTATGTATTTTCCGTGCTCCTTGAATTTTTTGTCCGCCTCGACGTTGCATTTAGTGCACCTGTTTTTCCCAGGTTTGTAGTTTAGAAAAGATTTTCCCACCTGGTCAAAGACATGGTACAGGCGGTTTGGGATCGGTATTTTGGCCAGCTATGCCCTCATGACGATGGACATAAACATCGTTTGTCGTTTCGATTGATCTCATTCCTGTGCTTCAGACAAATCAAGGATCCGGATGGAATCCCCACACTCCTTACCAAAATTTTTCCAGCTCGTCTGAACGAAGCCGAATCACTGCAATTGTCTTTTTCTTCTCCTATTTTTCTTTCTTTTACACATCGTTTGTCGTCCGTTTCCGGCGTCACGCATCGTATGATTAATAAAAACAAATAAAAATATACTACGCCGTCGGCTCGTAGCATGACACGGGTTTTAAGACTTGTAAACTTTTTTGGTAAAGCTCAAAACAAAATGGTAAATCAACAGAATACCGGTAACTTAATAAACTTTGTGTCTGAAAAGTAGTAAGTTTTCCTTTTACCTGCTTTCTTTTCCTTTTACAGATTTCTATGAACTTTTCAATTTTTTTTCGTTAATTTTGCGTGACATCGGTTGTTTCCCATGTTTTCCTTTAAATTTTTGCGCGGGAAATTGGCGCGCGGCTGCCAAAAAATGTACCAATTTGCGCATGCCCAACGTTTGACCGCTGTGTTAAGACAAGCACCTCAAGTAAGTCAAGCATGTTAAGTAAGACAAGCATCTCAAGCGTATCAAGCATATATGAAACATATATTTCGGTACAATATATGTCCCCGTACATGACGTACCTACGCTTTGGGCTTTGGTTATGTTACGTCATGTTACGTTATGTCCCCGGCCGCGGCCCTAACTCCCTTGCCTGACCAAACTTTGTAGAATTATTGAGATAGAGGCTAATTCGATAACCTCGCGGTTCTATTAGCCTCCATGCACAAACTATATACCATTGCCACTTTAAATTTTATGTATGTATGTATCTTTCTTTTTTTATGCTAATATTGTAATTTCAAAAGGTAAGTGGATAATAAAGTGAAGTTCAAGTTCAAGTTCAAGTTGAAGTTGAAGTGGAGTGCACGTATGGGACTATATGATTTGCCATTTTCTATATTTTTTTATTCTTTTGGTATTTATGTCAGATTTCTTTCCTGATGGATGGGTTATCGCTGTACATAGGCTTCTACAATTCGATAACCGATTCTCACCTCCGTGAAAGTTTAATTCTCGAGTCACCCTCTGCATCCCCTCGTTGTCACCTTTCATGTAGTATCCAGTCCTTCATCAACCTGGAAACACTTTCCTTCGCGTCTCTCGAAAAAAAGATATCAAACTATCAGTGAAAAATGCCAATTACTACTATATTTTTATTATTTCCGCAAAAAGCATAAGGAGTCGCAAAGCTAATAGAAGACGTGGCGTAGCGTTCATTCAAACTCAGACTAGCTTTAAATCACTGATGTTTCCGTCTTCTTAACCAGAGGTATTCAATATCTCTTGACTCTTAGGTAATGCTCTCTCTCTCTCCCTCCCTCCCTCTTTTACAGCAAATGTTTAATCATATTCTTTATGGCTAAACACTATTGATGTCGCTATCTTTGCCATCTATATCCCATCCTTTCTCCATCACGGAATTTAAAGGGAAATTTCTTCCGCGGTCTAATGGTAAATGCTGTAAGTAGTTTATTTTTAAAGTTACAACTTGTTTTCGCTCACGCGCGAAAGAGCGCGACAGTATGCAACCCCTGCTTGAAAACAGCCACAATCCTCTGGTTCAGCTGATACGAATCATCTGCGATGAGTACTGACCCAGTCAGAATTCATGAACCACATTATTGCGACCCTCTGGACTCATGTTTCCAAAGGATGGACGCATGGTACTCGTACTACCTGCGTGGCGTGGTTTCCAACAAATGGTACGGAAGCACCGAGTTCATCGACCAACCTTACCTCGGGACGTGAAAGTAAACAAGCACTAAGTGGAACGCGCGAAACTTTCCACCCAGCTGGGGAATGCATCTTCGAATGGGTTTGAATCCCGTTCAATTTAAGTAGAGCGTGTGAAACTCTTCAATTAGCTGGCAAATGCATTTTCGAATGGGTTTGAATCCCGTTCATGTTAAGTGGAGCGCATGAAACTCTCCAGTGATCCAGCTTAAAATTACATCTTCGAATGGGTTTGAATCCCGTTCAATTCAAATGGAGCATGTGAAACTCTCCACTCAGCTGGCAAATGCATTTTCGAACGGGTTTGAACCCCGCTCATGTTAAGTGGAGTAAATGAAACTCTTCAATGACCCAGCTGAAAATGTCATCTTCGAATGGGTTTGAATCCCATTCAATTTACGTGGAACTTGTAAAACTCTCCACTCAGCTGGGCAATGCATATTTGAATGGGTTTGAATCCCGTTCACGTTAAGTGGAGCGCATGAAACTCTCCACTGACCCAGCTGGAAATTACATCTTCGAATGGGTTTGAATCCCGTTCAATTTAAATGGATCGTGTGAAACTCACCACCCAGCTGGCGAATGCATTTTCGAATGGGTTTGAATCCCGTTCATGTTAAGTGGAGTAAATAAACTCTTCACTGACCCAGCTGAAAATGTCATCTTCGAATGGGTTTGAATCCCGTTCAATTTAAATGGAGGGTGTGAAACTCTCCACTCAGCTGTCAAATGCGTTTTCGAATGGGTTTGAATCCCTCTCATGTTAAGTGGAGCGAGTGAAACTCTCCACTGACCCAGCTGATAATTACATCTTCGAATGGGTTTGAATCCCTCTCATGTTAAGAGGAGCGAATGAAACTCTTCACTGGCCCAGCTGAAAATTACATCTTCGAATGGGTTTGAATCCCGTTCAATTTAAATGGAGGGTGTGAAACTCTCCACTCAGCTGTCAAATGCGTTTTCGAATGGGTTTGAATCCCTCTCATGTTAAGTGGAGCGAGTGAAACTCTCCACTGACCCAGCTGATAATTACATCTTCGAATGGGTTTGAATCCCTCTCATGTTAAGAGGAGCGAATGAAACTCTTCACTGGCCCAGCTGAAAATTACATCTTCGAATGGGTTTGAATCCCGTTCAATTTAAGTGGAGCGTGTGAACTCTCCACTCAGCTGGCGAATGCATTTTCGAATGGGTTTGAATCCAACTCGCGTTAAGTGGAGTAAATGAAACTCTCCACTGACCCAGCTGAAAATTACATCTTCGAATGGGTTTGAATCCCGTTCAATTTAAATGGAGCGTGTGAAACTCTCCACTCAGCTGGCGAATGCATTTTCGAATGGGTTTGAATCCCGTTAATGTTAAGTGGAGCGAATGAAAGTCTCCACTGACCCAGCTGAAAATTACATCTTCGAATGGGTTTGAATCCCGTTCAATTTAAATGGAGGGTGTGAAACTCTCCACTCAGCTGGGGAATGCATTTTCGAATGGGTTTGAATCCCATTCACGTTAAGTGGCGTCAAGTGGAGCGCATGAAACTCTCCACTGACCCAGCTGAAAATTACATCTTCGAATGGGTTTGAATCCCGTTCAATTAAAATGGATCGTGGGAAACTCCTCACTCAGCTGGCGACTGCACTTTCGAATGGGTTTGAATCCCGTTAATGTTAAGTGGAGCGAATGAAAGTCTCCACTGACCCAGCTGAAAATTACATCTTAGAACGAGTTTGAATCCCGTTCAATTTAAGGGGAGCGTGTGAAACTCTTCAATTAGCTGGCGAATGCATTTTCGAATGGGTTTGAATCCCGTTCACGTTAAGTGGAGCGCATGAGAAATGCAACTCTTCACTGACCCAGCTAAAAATTACATCTTCGAATGGGTTTGAATCCCGTTCAATTTAAATGGAGCGTGTTAAACTCTCCACTCAGCTGGCGAATGCATTTTCGAATGGGTTTGAATCCCGTTCACGTTAAGTGGAGCGCATGAGAAATGCAACTCTTCACTGACCCAGCTAAAAATTACGTCTTCGAATGGGTTTGAATCTCGTTCAATTTAAATGGAGCGTGTGAAACTCTCCACTCAGCTGGCAAATGCATTTTCGAATGGGTTCGAATCCCGTTCATGTTAAGTTGAGCACCTGAAATTCTCCACTGACCCAGCGGGAAATTGCATCTCTTAATGGATTTGAATCCCGTTTACAGGAATTTCAATTTCAAGATTTTAATGTCTTGGTCTACATGGGTGAAATATTTATAAGAAGACATTTTTTGGTTTTCACTCGTTAATTTTCACAAATGGTCAAGTTTTACAATGAAATAATTGATTGCCCTTTTTGTTTGTTTGTTTGTTTTTTGCTTTGTTTCTTTGATCGTTTGTTTGTTATTTGAAGTTTAAGTTATAATCCAGTAAGCCTTCATCTTAGTTACTAGATGGCATTGTAAAATCCATGAGCCGTAATTTAAACCACGTGGAACGCTTTTTCTATATGGAGCAACATCATATCTTTAGTTAGGTTTTGTTCGATTTAATAATTCATTAAAATGCATGACCAATCGTTGATAGTGCTTTCGTAACTAAGGAGAAAGTCACTAATTTTTACCTGAACAGATGCTCTGAATTGATGCAAGTTCACGGTAGGGTTAAAAAAAGATCCACTTCTAGTTCCTGATGGCTTTGTGGAGCTTTGTGGAACCTGAATGATCCATAAGTTAATTCTTTCCAATCAATTCTCCAGGAATATCGATGTTTGCATGTCGGTAAAGACTACTCGTGAGCTTCCTTAGTTTTATTTTTTTTTTAACCGGTCTATTTGCTGTCTGGCCTATTTCCTCTCCAACGGTATGATATGTTGTACCGAACTGTAACCAGGGCGTAGTTTTCCTGATGTAAAGAAAATAATGTACATGTAAATCGTTAGCAATCAAAGTTAATAATGAAAACGTACGAAAACGTTTGGATTTCGTTTTGTAGCTTTTCGGAATGATTAGTTTACTGATAAAACATTCTTCTTGATAGAAAAAAAAAAGAATTCAACAGCGCAAAACTCGCTATGATCTGGCCTCGAGTAATTGTATGCATTAGAAATCGAGACTAACTTATTTATTTTATGTCTTGTCATAGTGGTAGTTGTTTATAATTGTCAGTTTCAGGAAACGATCCAAAAAATTATTACAGAGGTACCTTCAAGTATGGCTGTATCATTTGTAGTTATTGCGAAGCTCTTTTGCGATCGGCGGTCGTAAAAGTACAACATAGGTCGTAGAAATGTAAAATGAAAAATAACGACATTGTGTTTATAAAATAGAATGAAAAGTTCCCGTTACCTATTTTTAAGCAGTTTCCTCCGATAATCATTGTTCTTCCTTTAGGTCTCTCGAGTCTATCGCTCGGCAAGTTGAGAACTATATCCAAAGGTTTTGTGAAGAAAGTAACATTGGCGAAGGAAAATGTATCATTTCATCACAGTTTGCCGGCTGATGGCCAAGACTGGTAAAGTACGGTTATGAAATCCTGGAAATTTTGAGAATGGCAGATCCAGCGTGTAATTAATATCTTTGAGATCGCGCTGTTTGAATAGACGCTGCCATGATTATCAAGCGAGGTTCGATCAACTCTCGTGTCGAACTTGTTCAGAGAAGCGAAGGATCTTGCTCAGTGTCCAAGTAAATCTTGTGGTAACAGTCTCTATATGGAGCATATTTTTTCGTTCTTCAAAACCTCATCGTGGTGATTAACAGTTAACTTAACTCGACGCGAAGTTGTCCAAACTTTGTTCAAAAGTTGTACATTTGCTGCAGAGCAGTTCGCGTCCGTTATGAAATTAAATAAGCAATGCAAATGAGCCAGTTTCCCGCAAAGGTGCGTGCTTAAATTCTACTTATTTGCATAACTGTAAGTGTTACTTCAGGTGCGGTTACGCGGAGTGACGGTGATTCATTTCCCAGGCGTCAGTTCTACTATGTAGTGATATCGGGCCACTTCGCTGTTTCCTTCACCAAAAAATGGCCACAATGGTCGATAACTGGCGATGATATGCCCTAAGAACATGTAATTAATTCAGAGAATTAATTGCAAACAAACCTTTTCCCGGCCATTTGAAAACCGGACCGGAATAGCGTCATTTTCCAGAATTCGATGCCAAAAAAATTACCATCTTACAAAGCAAGTTTACATACATACATAAGTTTATTGAAGCTCCCCCATAGGGGATTTTCAGCCACAATGTAAAAGTAGTTATGGATTACAAGTATACAAGAATCGACAAGGACAAAAATAGAATAAAATAAATAAAACTAAAAATTTATATGTATGGATTTATGAAAACAGTGTTAAAGAAATCAAACGGTTTTTCCTCTCCGGTTGCCATCTCCAAAGAATATCTATCTTTTTTTCCTCCTCCTTTTCTTTCTCTCCTCTCTCTCCCTTTTTTTATCGTTCGGAGTGATTTTAAGGCCTTTTGGAAGTGTGAAATCACAGTGCGTATGGCTGTTTTGGTGCAAAGTCTTCATACGGTTTTCATAAATTCAGTCATATATACAATTGGAAGAAAAAAATGTCAAAGTTCCTTGGAGAGTTTCATTTAATTCTTTTAAAGATAAAGTTAATAATTAAAGTCAATAATTCTTTTAAGTTAAATTCTTTTAAAGTTTGAGATATATCAGAAATTAGTTTCAAACTACTTGTGTTCTGTCACGAATGTCGATCTCTGATTGGCTACGCTAAGCCCTATCTATCCTGTTTTAGTATAAATCTACTAGCTTTCTTTTACGAATGCCGTTCTCTGATTGGTTATCGATTAAGCAATTAGATTATGAGCTCGAGATTTCTATTTAAACAATAGAGTGTTTCTGTCGAGGAACTATCGGCTGATAGTTGCCACGCGGAAATTTGATGTTCTTAAAACAAATTTTTGCCCGAGAAGCGAAACTTTGAGGGCAAATATGCTAGTTTTAAGAACATCAGATTTGCAAGGGGCAACTATCAGACCGATAGTTCCGAGATATAAATACTCTACTGTCTTAATTGTTTACCACTGTCTGTCTGGATGTAAACAAAGTGTTTTCAGCCGACCGATCTTCGTTTGAAGTGTCGGAATGGCTTGTGGTGTTCGGATCTGTTCGTCTGCGTGTTGTCATCGTGTATAGGCCAACATACTCTGCGGAGCATCCCGTGACTACGAGTGTTTTCTTTCATGAATTCTCAATCTTCATGAATTCTCAATCTCGAGTCGTTAGTCATGTGTAATGAGTTACTGTTAATATGTGGTGATTTTAACATCCATATGGACGTTCCATCAGACGCTGACACCATCCGACTCATGGACCTGTTGAACTCTATGGGTCTGGTACAGCATGTCAAACGACCCACGCACATACATGGCCACACCTTAGACTTAATTATCACACGGCAGGCTGACGATATTGTGGACGGTGAGCCCCTTCCTGAGAGATATTTCTCTGACCATGCTGCCGTGATATGTAAGCTAAGTGTGGCGAAGCCTCCGCTAAGAATTAAACATGCTGAATACAGGAAACTCAAATCAATTGATGTAACTAAACTGAAAGAAGATATCCGCAATTCTCAGCTATATCAAGACCCGCCTAATGGTTTGAACATGCTGCTCGACTGTTATAACACGACTTTAAGATCACTATTAGATGATCACGCGCCCGTTTGTTCTCGTCATGTCTCCACTCGACCCAGGCCCCCATGGTTCAATGAAGACATAATTCAGGCTCGTAGGGACAGGAGGAAGGCCGAGAGAAGATGGAGGGCAAGTGGTCTCCAAGCAGATCTTGTAGTATTTAAAGCTAAGCGAAATTATGTCATACATTTGATGAATGAAGCTAGATGTACTTATTACAAGGAATTCATTGATGAGAACAGTTCGGACCAATCAAAGCTGTTCCGGGCTAGCAAGAGCCTACTAAATCTGCAAGCGAACAAATCTCTCCCACCTCACACTGACGCCTCTGTTCTTGCAAATGAGATGGGTGAATACTTCATCCATAAAATAGTGGCTATTAGATCAAAGCCAGCTGGTGACACGGTCTCTCCTGCGGTTACTGAGCGGGCGCCTCACGGTTCATCGAGTAGTGATGACCTTGTCACGCTATCAGAGTTTCAGCCTCTCTCCGAAGAGGCTGTAAGGAAGATGGCTGTGGCTTCTATGAAGACATGTACTCTGGACCCTCTTCCATTATCCATCTTGTTGGTTTGCATAGAGGAGTTACTTCCAGTGATTAGTAGGATGGTGAACGTATCACTAGAGAATGGCTACTTTGCAGATGACTGGAAAAGGGCAGTAGTACATCCTCTGCTCAAAAAATCTGGTCTTCAATTGATAAACAAGAACTTTCGGCCTGTGAGTAATTTACAGTTCACGTCCAAACTCACAGAGAAAGCGGTTGCAGTACAATTACAAGAGCACATGCTAGTCAATGGCTTGTTTCCAGAATTGCAAAGTGCTTACCGCCAACATAATAGCACTGAGACCGCACTACTCAAGGTGAAGAACGATCTCCTAATGGCGGTGAATAAAGGTCAAGTTACGCTGCTGGTGCTTCTCGACTTAAGCTCTGCATTCGACACCGTCGAACATGAGATCCTTCTGGAACGATTGAGGTCAACAATTGGATTGCGGGGGAAAGTACTTTCATGGTTTGAGAGTTACCTTAAGGGCAGATCGCAGCAAGTGTGTATCAACGGAACTCTCTCAAAGCCGTTTGATTTGAAGTGTGGAGTTCCTCAAGGATCGTGCCTGGGCCCGCTTTTATTTATCATCTACGTGAGTAAGCTGTTCCAGATTCTAAAACACCATCTGCCCTCCGTTCATACTTATGCTGACGATACTCAGTTGTATTTGTCATTTAAGCCCTCTTACTCTTCCAGTGAAGTCGAAGCTGTATCAGCCATGCAGAAGTGCATCTGCGATGTCCGAGCATGGATGAGGGAGGATCAGCTGATGCTCAATGATGACAAGACTGAGTTCCTGATTATAGGTACTCGTCAGCAGCTCTCAAAAGTTTCAATCCAAAGCATCAAGATTGGGCAGACTGAAGTCTCTCCTGTAGCCTCTGCGCGCAATCTAGGCACATGGTTCGATACGCATCTAGATATGGGAACTCACATTACAAAGACTTGTAGCAGCGCTTTCTATTATTTATACAATATACGTCATATTAGGAAATATTTATCCAGAGAATCAACTGAGAAATTAGTTCATGCTTTTATTAGTAGTAGATTGGATTATTGTAATAGCCTTCTGTATGGAATCCCGGAATATCAGACTATGAAATTGCAACGTGTTATGAATGCGAGTGCAAGACTTATATATCGTGCGCACAAGTTCTGTCATATAACACCTCCACTCGCAGAATTACATTGGTTACCAGTGCGCGTAGGGGCCAAACCACCCCCTTAATGTTTCATGAAGGCTATATTTGCTTGGTTTATATATTTCTAAACCAAGTTTGGCAGATGAGCTTTCTTTGTTCTCCAGTTTATTTCAATTTGGAAGTTGTGACAAAATGTCAGATTATGACGTCATAATTAATGACGTCACCAAAACGTGCTATACTTTTTTGTAAAATTTGATAAAAAGATTATGTCATTGGAAAGGCCTTGAGTTGGGGAGTAAAATGCCGGAAACCGTTTTTTGCTATGATGATTATTTTTCGAGATATGGTAAGTTAAATATTTTTTGTTGTCCCCCCCGAAATTTGCTTAACCATACTGGCTTTCTTAAGTCAGTCTTTCTGGTTTATTTTTTTTTTCAGTTTCATTCTAGGAGGGCTAATAATCTAGAAAAATAGAAAGCTTGATGTTGTCAAAAATCGTATGGTTTTAGAAATTTGATTTTCGGCTTTGTTAGGATGGTATTAACAGTAAAAAAACGGGTGACGTCACAGGTTATGACGTAACGAAACTAATTTTAACGCAATAACACTAGAGGGATAATTCTTTATTCCGATTTTCTTCTTTATTTTTGCTTTAGTCATCTGGCACATCACATGTGCAACATAGCTGCATTTGCTGGAACAAAATTACGGCTCCAATTTGGGGATTTTTCTCAAGGGGGGGACCCCATATTTTGCAGAGTTATTTTTCATATGTAAAAATTCCATATTTCATTTAATTTTTGCGATATGGACAAAATTTTTTCAGGTTTCAGCTCTTCTTGATGTGCTCTTTCGAACACATTGTAAAAAATATGCATATTAAAAACTTCAAAAGTGGCAAAAAACATGACGTCATCACTGTGACGTCACAACTTTGACATTTACTGACATTTACTGACATTTTACGACGATGGTCGTTTGTTGGAAAGACCAAGTGTGAAAGCCAAGAAAACATTGGGAGACAGAGCTTTCCAGGTAGCTGCTCCTTTCCTATGGAATAAGCTGCCAAGGTCCGCGCGCGAAGCAACGAACTTAGAATCTTTTAAGACTTTATTTAAGACATTTTTATTTAAGGAATCATTTCAGTTATCTTAGCATATCTATATCTTTATTTGTAATTATCTTTTACCCATTTAATGTAAATATTTTTATGATTTTGATAGAAAGGTTTGTAAAATTTTAGTTATTAATTACTGTTGTGATGCGCTTTTGAATATTTTATAGAAAAGGCGCAATACAAATAATAAATGTTATTGTTATTGTTATACCACTAAATTTTCTTCCGTGCGCCAGTTCAAAAATCATACTGAATTATTTTGAACTTTTTTAGATGAAAGCCGTGAAGCCGAATGTAAAATTTGAAAAAGAAAACAAACAAAAACTCTCTTAATACATATTTAATTGTTTGTTTTCTATAACCCCGCTTGTTTACAGAAATATTTTCACGGACGAGTACTATCCATTCGGGTATTTTCCTCGGACGGGCACTATGGGCTGATAGTGTCTCCCCGCGAATGAACGCTATCGCGTCACGTGATCAATTTAAACCAATAAGAATCGGAGAAAATTTAGTGATGAACTATAACGCGTGATAGTTGACGATGGCGCAGCACGAGTCAACTATAATTGATTAAATCGAATAACTTAATTGTTTTAGTATAGATCTACTAGTCGTTCAAAACTTTATCTAAATCCTCTTCACAGACACTTCGAAAACGCCAAGAAGCGGCCGTCATTTTGTTAACAAGGGCACATTGCTACGCTACTCACTATCTATCACAGAATAAAAGACAGATGTTTGTTCGCAGCGCGGACCGTAAGCGTAGAGATCAGCCTAGAAAATAACCTAACTCGACAGAAAAAAGCTCGGAGCGAAGTGATCAGCAACAACAACAACAAAAAAATAATGTTGATTAGCGGTACAGTGACAAAATAGCACGCAGCGAAGCGACCAGCGACAGAAACAACTTGGAATCCAGCAACAAAACAGCTCGAAGTGGGACGACCAGTGACAGAAATAATTTTGAATACAACAGCAACCACCTTGAGGAGTAGCGCTGAGCGAGAGAAATAATTTTGAATGCCGGCACAGCGGCTAAACAACTAAGCATGGCGATCATGGGAATGTAGCAACAGAACTATTTGTGAATTCTGGTACGTATATAGCTACAAAACAACTCCTGTAGCTCGGAGCGAAGCGATCAGCGACAGAAACCCGGGCAGAAATAATTTTGCATTCACAGAGGCAGAACAACTCAGAGCGCGGTATAGTGATCAGTAAAAGAAACAATTTTCAATTCAATGACAAAACATTACTACCAAGCGACAAAAAATGATTTGGAACCAGCAACCAAAGTACTCTGAACTGAGCGAAATGGAGAACTTCTTCTAACTGCTTTCCTCCAACAGAGGAAAACAAAAACAGAGGTGTCATCTTCCTTTGATCATGTTCATGCCACGTTTTCTTCACCTTCGGTTAATTTGCACTAATGTAAGCTTTCTCTCTTCAGTGTGAGGAGAAAATCTCATTATCATTGCCAATATCAATGTCGAAGTCTATCGGCTTGAAAACTCCATTTTGTCCACTCAGAACTGCATTTCCGTGGTCTACATGTGCCATTTTATTCCCAAGGAGTTGTGAAAATATTGACGCATTTACACAACATTCATTTTGGGCTTGGCACTCCACTTGAAAATTTTGGTACGCGGGCCGATAGTTTAGGCACGGCCTGCACGATTTACATGGCAGACATGTTCAAGTTACAGGCAATTTCTAAGTTAAATACTATTAGTAAAGCGTTTCAAAAGTTAAAGATATTAATCTGCTTTGATTGTGCTGTCTCAAACGAACAAAAGATTTTTACCCACTGTGGGGTGTTGCGTTACATTGCAAGTTTCAAAGGGGCTGAATTGCAATTTTCTCGACTTTTGATCGGCGTTCATGCAAAATTGCTGGTAGATCCCACACAAATGAAACTGTAAACCTAATGAAAATAATCATTGTAAACATCCGAGTAGCAAGAAGCTGAAAAGTGTAAAATTTCGGATTATCTCGAAGTGAAATCTGAGCTTTCGGTACCATGACCGTTTTTCGTGAATTTCTGCAGTTATGTTAAATATTTCAAAAAACTAACTTGATTTCCATCAGTTGCTTACCTAGGCTTTCGAACTGGTAAAGTATGAGCAAAATCGATTTTTCGACCGTGGCCACGATTTCTTTGATTTGTAGTGGCAATTGCTCTTAAAATGGTTTAATTTCAAAAACTTCAATAAACTTTCCAAATCTGCGGTTTAAAGGAGCTCAGTCACGGTGCTTTGTCTTTTTTTTTGGCCACGTAAAAAATCTCCTTTAAACGGAAGGAAACCTGAAAATAATAGTTTACTAAGATAGAAAAACATCAAAGAGATAATAATAAACGATAAAGGAACAAGGATGGTCAAGGATGGCGAAGATTGACACGGATTGCAAACGACGAATTTGAAAAATGTAGGCAAAACTTTTCAAAACGTGCAAACCGTGACTGAGCTTCTTTAGGAGAGCTGTTTGAATGGTTTGGAAGGACACCTGTCTGCCTGAGACGAGGCAGATTGGTGTTGATTCGGCTGAGTAATTTCTCTGGACTCATTTATAACAAGAACTAATTTAATTAGTTTAAAACATTGTCACGCAATAGCATGGTCTTTTCCTTTTGCCATCACTGATCGTGGTTTCTTCAGTTTCGATATTCTACGAAATACTTCAAATTAATATCGATTTTAAAAGCCATTAAAATGAGAAGACATTACTGAAGGTAAACGACGTTACTTAGCAACGGTTCTGCAAGTGACAACGCGTCGGACCTGTAAACGTTTCTAAAAAGCACTTTATTACAAGCGAAAAATAATGAATTATTTTAAGAGTAAAATAAAACTCTTCGTCAATACGGTGCACTTTTTTACCACCGTAACTCGAACTCCTGCTTCCGAAAGATCACCTTAACGTGCTTGGCAAGCAAACATTAAATGTTTAGAGTTCCCGGCAACACTTGTATTCGACAACGGTTCCAATGTTCTTTCTTCCAATACTTTAAACGTAAAATAAACATCTGTAAATCTTCAGCTTCAGAGCACTTAAATAAAACGAAACATTCGTCAATCACATCTTCAAAATCAAGGAAGCAAGATACAGTAAAAACCTACGTTTAAGAACCTAGTGATTTAAGAACCAACAGGCTGAAATTTGGCTTTTAAATACCCAAAATATAAGAACCTGTTACTGATGGTTTTGACTCTGGATTTTAATTGTGTGAGAAACTTCTGACAAAACGCTATTGCGTATATAATGTTTTCTTTGATTTGCATTTTTTTATTTTCACTAGAAGTATGTTTTCCATAAAGCTACAATGCAATATATGCGATCTGAAAAATAAGAACCGTTTTAGAAGCTAATCAGCCTGAATTTGTGAAAATCTACCCTAAAATATAAGAACCTATTCAGCCTGACCTCGAAAATTCTAGGTTCTTATATGCAGGTTTTTATTGTGACAGTGCATCGGGTAATGCCAACGTCAATTTTAAGTTATTTTGGTAAAATCGTGCACAAACCCCTTGGTTTTAACCTAACGCTATCGCTGGGAGAAAAATTTCGAATTTTAGTACTCATTGCAGATTGCTACACTTTATTTGTTACTGCTGACCTATATTTAGTTCAGGTTTTTTTTCTACTTGTAAAAGCTGGTCAAACCTGTTAAGGGCCCCTTAACCGATTCATGCGCGCGCTCGCGCGCGTTGCTAAGGAGGTGAAACTTCACTTCCGGTCGCTTACGTCAGCCTGAGCACGGAGAATAACAACAACCCAAAAAATTGCAAATTCGCATACATTTTAGGTGTTTTTCTTTGTGTTTCGCAAAATGCAAAGTAAAAAAAAGTACAAGCAAAGACAAAATAAGAGAAAGACAGAAAAACAAGAACAATAGAAAGAGAAAAACTAACTCCGTGTGGCTTTGTTTGATCTTACCGAAGTGCGCTGGTAGTGTAAATTGCGCACGCGCTGATAGGGTAACTTCCAATAGATATCGGGCGCACTTCCGGTTTCTTTAAATGCTAAAGGAAACGCGGTTTTTCATTAAATCCAGCTTTTTTCGACGAATTTCGATTAAAACCAACGTTGGCAACATAGCTATGCATTCCTTTTTCGAAATCATGCTTTCTTTTTTAGAAAATTACGAATTTTTCAATATTTTGAAATGCTCTCAAGTTCTGACCTTTTAGAAATGAAACAAAAGCGATGCATAGCGTAATGAGGATTTAAATTAAAATATCAAATCAATGAAAAAAATCCCGAGAAAGTAATTTGCCTGGGAGCCTTTGCATTTTTTCTGTATTAGTCACATGACCATGGGCGTGGCCTGATGACGTCATCACTAGTGTTACTGATCATTAAAAAGTTGAAACACACGAAATAACTCTGAACTAACTAGAAATGATGAGGTTATATGAGACTAAATTTTCCTTAGCAACGGCTCGAAAAGATCGGTTAATAGGCCCTTAAGATCCCGCGTATTAAACCTTCAAAATTTGGTTTAAAGTTCCGTTGAAGCAGTTTCAGGTCTAAATTTTTAGAACGTACAAACAATGTCCACTCAGTGAAATCTGTTCACCTAACGGTCACCGTTGTAATTTACAGCAAAAGTACAGCAAAAACGTGGCATAACTGCGGTGCGGCTGCAGTACAAGTGCGGTTTATTTAGCCTCGTTTTACCTGCGGTGAGGTTGAATGCGTTTCGATTGAATCACAACAGGTTCGCCGTTTGTACCAGAGACCAAAGTAGAAAAACTAGCGAATATACCTCGTTTTTTTGGTACATTAAGCAAACACTAGAAAACACTAGTCTCACATAGAGCATGTCATTATGAAGAAAATCAATAATATTCAATAAAGAATAAAGAATAAAGTTAAAAACCCAAAGCGAAGATCAAACTCCTGGAATTTTGCAAGACGTCCCCAGCCAATGAAAATTCAAAATGACAAATAAATAATAAAAAAAAAATTGTCGAGTTCTCTGCTATTTGTTACGAAACCCGTCAATGAAAAGCTACTCTTGACACTACTTTCTCTTCTTCCTAAAACTCTGGCTACTCGTTTAAGCTCTTTCTAGCTCTACAAAGCACAACAGTGCTGGCGCTACGGCTGTTTCCCAATTCATGGAGCAGTTTCCAGCTTCTTTACCTACAATGAGCTCTTTTCAGTCTTGCGTGACCTTGAATATTCCGCAACGAAGCCCTTCTTGTTGTTTGTCAAGTCCGTTCGAAATTGTATCCACATCCGATTTCCGCTTGTAACAAACTCGCGCGAAGAACCTGGCGATCCCTGGCCGCACACTCGCCCCAGCAGTGGCGCGGTGCTGTTGTTTCCGTCACGAATGATGACGTAATCGTACCCACAAAGCTTTTCGTTTTCTACGTCAAATTCCTTGAATCTTAGACGAATGATGTAGCCTGAGCGAGCTGTCAGTAGCCACCAACACTGGAGATTTGATTTGTAGTTGTCGTCACCATAACTGGGATGAGAAGAAAACTGACGCTTATTGGTTGAGGAGTGGAGTTGAGCTCCGCAAACTGTAAAAATAAAAAATAAAAAATAAAAAAAACACGTAACAGCAAGACTTTGTTAGCTTATCATGAAACGTTATATCTGTTTGTTTGTTTGTTTGTTTGTTTGTTATGTAATTTTCTGTCATAAACAATAACAGACAAAGTCAGAAGCGCGATTTCTTCTCCGTAATCGCAAGAAATAACAGAAAAGTCCGAGGCTTCAAAACCAAGTAAAGAACACTTTCATATACATGAAATATTTCTCGCGGTTCATCTATAGTGATTTGCCCAGTCACAATTCTATCCTAGAAATAATAGCGCTCATAGCTTTACCCATCATCCAGCGTTGGCGCTGCCAGAAGAGAATTTACCAAATAAATGCAGTCAAAGAGAAGAGAGGTACTCAAAGGTATATAAACCAGAGGCGAGCCATTAGGGTATCGTTCCTACTCAAGATGAAGCAGAAGGAAAATAAACAATATCATCACTGACCTGCGGTGTATCGTACGCGGAAGCCTTTCTTGGCAATCATTGAATCCGAGCCAAACTTGATCATCATTTTGTGGGCTCTAGATGTTAATGTATTCGGACGCTGCATCCCACAATATCGCCCCAGGCTCTCAGCTTGCTGGCCTGTCCCAGAAAAGACTTCGACAAAGTCATAACGGCATTTCACTCCACCTTCTATATCGATGTCCTAAAAAAGATTATAAAACTTATAATTTTCAACGTCGCCTCTCGCGCTGCTTTGCTGTGAAGGGTACAGTTACACATGAAAGGTTGTCAGAAACCAACAAAAAGAATGCAACAGTAATGTTTCTTCATTCATGTTCCTAAAACTGGATATGAACTCGAAAACGCTTTTTTAGTATTTTTAACTACCGTTGAAAGTAAGAAACTCTTTAAAAGGCGTAACAATTGAAACAGGAGTTTACGACGTCACTTGACGTTTTTCGGAGCACTCTCACGACTGGATTGAAGCCTTACGATTAGCACAAGTCTCTATTTAATTATTAATTACCACAATTAGGGACATGGATGCAAAAAAGAACTTCTTACTCGGAATTCAAGCTGTACATGATTCCCAGGCGGGACAATAATTTTCCACGTGCAGTCTCTGTCTCCTTGGTAACTTCCTGGGTAGTTTGGAGATGTTATCTCTCCTGATAACGTTGTGAGAGTAGCACCACAGTCATTCACTGCAAAACGCAATAGATGTTAAAGGAGCTACGTCACGGTTTGTGCATCTCGAAAAGTTTAGCCTCAACTTTTCAAGCTCGTCGTTTGCAATCCGTGTCAATCTTCTCCGTCCTCGAACATCCTCGTTCCTTTATGGATTATTATATCTCTTTGGCGTTTTTCTATCTGAGGCGACTATTATTTTCAGGTTAACTTCAATTCGAACGCAGTTTTTACGTGGCCAAAACAACTCAATAGCATGACTGAGGTTCTTTAAGATAGCAGATTTTTCACGTTGCAAATAAACCACTATAATAATGTCCACAGAAACACAAAAGTGGTATTAAAATCCCTTACCTTCCTTACAGCTGTGTTTATCTTTCTGAAGAACAAATCCTTCTCTACAAGAACAGATGTAACTGCCGACAGTGTTCACACATTTATCCTCGCATCCACCATTCTTGTTCTGACACTCGTCCTCATCTTTAGATCATTAAAAGAGAAACATATCATTGGTGAAGTCTCTTGAACAGTGTGAATGTGCCGGTAATGCTGTTTTTGCGAGTCAGACAAAGATCGTTAACGTTAACCCAAGGAGGGACCAAGCAGTAACGGTCCATTGAAACAATAATGTATAATATAAACTCCCATTTCACAGTGCGGTAATTTTCCGTTCATCAAGAACAACTTTATCCGTTCCAGGACAAAATTTGAAATTTTCATGACAAAAGGTGTCCCTAACATATCTGCCTGGTTACCTGCATAATAGACGGCAGAAAATCCACCTCTCGACTGGGTATGGTCAGAGCGGAACTCCACCCACATGAGATTTGATGTACTGGTTACTGTCTGGGGGATCTTGCCTCCACAGAACTTGCCAAGAACTTGATCATCCTTGTCTTTTACTTCAACGAAATCGTAACGACAAACCTGGTGAATGAAAACGTAAAGCATTCAGAACTGGAGCATTGTTCCACCGTTTTTAACTGTTCTCTGGTGATTCAGAAGCGATTGCGGGAACGTACGGTTATCATTTTTTTTTACTTAAAAAAACCCAATAATATTGCTACGTAGCAATACTTTTAAGATGCTATTCATTAGAAACTCACCATAACGAAAAGAACTAGAACAGGGCACAAGAAGAACAATAGAAAGGGACAAAAGCAGAGTTAAAAAAGGATAAGACAAGCTGGTCACAACAACTTGACGTTGTTCGGTCGGCCATTGCATTGTGACGAACAACCTAAATTTCTCATTAAACAGTAGCCCTTTCTAGACCGTCCACTGCCGCCCAAAGCATCACACTCAACAAGTCTCAAGTAAAGCCACTGACTCTGTAAATAATCTTACCCCATATCCATTTCCTTCTAACTGAAACGCGAGGAATTTCAGTGAAATTCTTTGTCCTTTGGGGCCAGTGATTTTCCAAATGCAGCGTTTGTTCTTAGGATAGTTATCCGGGTAACTTGGAGATGTAATATTGCCTTCAGGGGCCGTAAGTGTTCCACCACAGGCGGCTGTGAGAAAAATCAACAACATTATAGCAGATTTATGACGTGATTAGGACAGAGAGGTGTAGCAGCTCTTGTAAGCTTGTAATTCTTTTGCTTGTTAGCAGCTGTTATTGTTTTGGGGCTGGGCTAGGACATGATTAGAGAAAGGCAAGAGTACTACTAAGGTGTCAAGAACGCTATACCAGCCCGCGCTGAGTGTAAGCATAAAAATAAATAAATATTTAGAGAGGTCCTCTATCCTGGTCGAATTAGAATTTGGAGAAATTGGTCTTCATGGAAGGAGGAAAACCGGAGAACCCGGAGAAAATCCCTCGGAGCAAGTCGAGAACCAACAGCAAACTCAACCCACATGTGGCAACGGGCCGGAATCGAACCCGGGCCGCATTGGTGGGTGGCTCGAGCTCTCACAACTGCGCCATTCCCACTCCATGCACCATCCCTGCTTCCCTGGCTTGATCGACATTCCTTCCCAGTTGTATGACGAGGAAAAAGTTTTATTTCTTCCTATTAGTCTTCCCGTCTTATCATTTTCTGAATCTTCTAAGCCTGCATGGTGACCAGTAAATAGAAATGAGGGCAAGTTATATTAACTGGCCTGGAATTTTGGTAATCAGGGCTCAGTAAAATACCGGTGACTGTTTTTGCTCAAAGAATACTCACTCTCTTCTCTTCGAGCTCGAGCTCAAATAATTACTATAATAAGTGGGTTCTTTCAGGGTTCTCTCGGAGTTAGAAAGTGCCCTCTCTTGTGCATACCATAACTCCCTCGTCCCCACCCCTCCTTCGTTTCTTCCTTGTGGCGCTTTCAAAGCCAGAAAAATACTAGACGCTTTCCACGTGCGTTAGATTTTGGTACCGCAAAGTGTCACTAACCTTCACAGTCTCTGTTGTTTGATTTAAGCTCGTAACCAGGTTGACATGAACACCGATGTCCTCCAACGGTATCCTCACAGATTTGTGCACATCCACCATTGTTATTTCGACACTCATCAGTCTCTGAAAATATATTTACATATTTCATAGATAGCTATTACAATCTTCGCTTAGCTTAGTAGTCTTAGTAGATCGTTGACTGCAATGTAGCTTAGAAAATGCTTCGCGTTTGGGAGTGAAGAAGAAATTTGTCACTTAGTTTAATTTATAAAACTTTCCTCGTAAATCTGTTTTATACAGTGCCTGTCAACAGCGGATCATATACTCACACCGTTTGACGAAGCAATAAATGATTACCGTGCTTGTGGATCCTGGAAGTGATCATGAACGAAAGGCGGACAGAAGCAGTTGACCTTACAATACTAGTGAGAGAGAGCGGCGTATGCCAGTACCTCGAATTCCCTTTCTCTGAGATGCTTTTTCTGACACTCTGAGAACATTTCGGGCCAAAGGTTTATGGCTTTGGATAGTATAGTAATAGATGTCCAACAGTATCAATTAAATGTAGACACGATGATAGATGCGAATGCAGCCATAACTCTAATGGAAAAAAAGACCAGGATGGACAGTATGTTTTAAGTTTTCCAGACGAAGGGGAAGGCCGGCCTGAGACCCCTCGGTTCACCTCCTAAATCCAGCTATGATTATGTTTATGTTTATGAATCACAAATGAAACTTGTGCTGTCAGAAGATTTATAAACAGCTCCCATTGGACAACAATATCAATGAGTCAACAAAGATAGATATTATAAGACAGAGTTTGACTGTCCTGATAGGATGTGACCTAGGCGTTAACAAACGAACCCTTACGTGATCGCAGGTTAGATGGCAATTAAAGAAAATAACAAAAAATAAAACAACAACAAAGCAAAAATAGTCATCAAGGGATTGGACTGTTATCACGTTGTACCTGAGAAGAAATTCAAGTAAAAGCCAGGTTTGTTAATGGTTCCATCTGAAGAAAACTGTATCGTCATTTGACTAAAGTTGCTCTTCAGCTCTTCGGGAAGCAGTTTGCCGCAATATCGTCCCATGACGGTCGAGGAATCGTCCGGTCCATCATAGATTTGGAGATAATCGTACAAACACTTGCTGTGGCTCTCAACATCGAACGCAACAAAACGTATTCCAACCCTGAAGTTCTAAACAGACCAAAAACAGTTCCTTAGGAGTAACATTAGGTTGTTAGGGAAAGTACAGTCGACGAAGAGCAGCTAACGACAAACTCTCCATACTAGTCTTGCTATCATTTTCACAACGGATAGCATTTTCCTTCCCGACCTAGCACTATATACAACAGCCAGTTCATTCTGCCTCAGATATGGCCATTGTGGAGAAGTTTCTCTGTAACTGCTAATAACGGTCAATTTTTAAATTATAATTCTACATTAGTATTTGCACGGTTTCGTTTCCAGAACTAAACGTCGTTGCATCTCAAGCATGTGACACTTTCTTCAGCGTTTTCACAATTAGCACTTCGATCCGCACCAGGATTTTCTGCCAAAATGATAATCGATTGTTCACAATTGGATTTTTGCATAGTCTCCAAGTACCATGAATGCAAGATTAAATATTATACAAAATCTAGATAC
>NC_138153.1:7779800-7827300 GCF_964199315.1 Orbicella franksi
ATAAGGCTTGTGGCTGGCAACTCCTCAACTTCTCGCCCTTGTTTCGATACTGATCCATTGCTGGTTGCCAGAATTCTGTCAGGGTTCCTAACAATTCCTACCCATTTATCAGTCCCAGGTGGAGAAGGGCATTGTGAGAGCAAAGCACTTGCACAAGAGGGAAGTTGTAGACCCGTTCGTAAATGTCGCCCTTATTTGAATAACAATACTTGTACATCTTAGGCGACACATTCATGTGAAAATTGCTTTGTCTGGAAACATCAGTGCGAGGCTTAGGATGTATAAAGTAAATTCAGGGCCCATTTATGCGAAGGGTCTATAGTAGCCACTTCTAAAATAATATTATAGTACATCATACATCTTTGTGGCGTGACAAACGGGGCATTGTAAATTGTGTGCTTAACCCTGTCGACCGACTATTAAAAAAACAAACTGGCAATTTGTAATAAAGCATTTACCGTAAATCTCCGAATTAGCGCCCCCCCCCCCCCCTCTCGAATAAGCGCCCCATCCCCTCCTTCCATTTTTTTCGACGAGTAATGAGACAACAAAGGATGTATAGCTTTCGTCGTGTAGTATTACATTTGTGCATTGTTTCAGTTTGTGAACACGTTAAGTTTGGAAAAAAATGACAAGTACTAACGGTGCCACAATTTAAACTTAAAAAAAAAAAAATGATCATGTCAGGCCGCGATTTGGCCTCGATTAAGGTGGCCGAACACAGTTTTCAAGAGCCTATGCCTAATTCACCATTACTTTTAAGCTATTTATGCTTTGGCGCTCGTTTTTTGCAAGAGTCAAGGTTAACCACAGAAAAGTTTATTCTCGCATTTTGGCTAAGGTGTGTGCTGTTGCCATGGCAACGGGGCTGGTTAAAAACAGGGCTTAAAAAATGGTTTTTGTTTATTTAAAAAAAATCCAGTCGTTAGATTTTTTTCATCTTTTGCCCACTACGAATTGACATTAAATCCCTTCTGTCAACACTGTTGTAATAAAATTTTGACATAGGCGATTTTCGTAATTCGCCGTAAATCGTTTTCACCGCATGCTCTGTATTATTAAAAATTCCCTATGTCAAAATTCAGATTTTTTTGCGATAGATCATTCACGTGGTTTCTGAACTATTTTTTTGCCAAATTTCTTGAAATTCTAACGACTGGATCGTCAGAAATCCGCAAGTTTCTGTAAAAGCAATCGGTCTCAATTTTTCGAGCAACTGCGCATGCGCTGCATTTAACTGGGTTCTTTCGGTAACAAAGAGAAAGCTGAGAATTGCTGGTTTCTTTGCGTCGTTACCTTTTCTAACATATCTTTGTAATAAAAGACTAAAGCCATCGATACACTGCGTTCAATAATAGAGAAAAAATAGCACAGATAGTGCGGGTGTTGAGTAAATAAAATGATCGCTCTTTGTAATCCTTGTGCGCGCGCTCAATTGCATCAGCAAAAGCGCGCGCGAAAACTGTGTTCGGCCACCTTAAGTGCCCCCTTCGAATAAGCGTCCCGCGACTCCCTCGTCTTCTCCTAAATTTGAAATAAGCGCCCCGGGCGCTAATTCGAGGATTACCGTTTGATCGGTATTCAATCTTAATTCGAAGCCTAGCCTTCTTCGGACTAAATCATTAGCGGCCGTAAAACCCTTGGGAACAGACAGAGTAACCGTGTGAAAAGTGAGAACGAACAGTTGACTTAGTGTCTGGGAAAATACATACCTCTCACTAACCGAGTTCGAGGTCCGTACTGTAAGTTACGGACCGAGTGTTTTCCCCTTCGATTTGTGGCCCAAGCGCGAAGCGCGCGGGTCATAAATCGAAGGGGAAAAAACGAGCATCCGTAACTTACAGTACGGACCGAGAAGATTAAGTTAGTAAGATATTTATTATATCGCTACTGTGTGCCTGACGGGTTCGGAAACGATTTCTGTTCACGCGGACTCGGAAAGGCTTCAAATTTCTGACGCACCTCGAAAGCAAAACGAGTCAGTTTGAAACTGTTTTTAAGTCGTTAGCACGCTTTATTACACCATTTTGAGTGTAAGAAAGTTTAAACTTTCACTTGCAATAAAAGTTAAGAACACTTGTCGATAAATCGCGAAACAGTTTGGCAACAAAGCCAATTGACCAATCACAGCGCGCGTACTAACTTTATTTATAAGGCACCTTGTCGTAAAGGTGTGGATTTGGACAGAGCATTGTATTATAGAACATGGCTGGCATTTTATTTCTCGAGGTCAGCTCAACCCAATACGTACATATATAATTTAATTTAAGTTTTGAGACAGACCCAGCTGAAGGAAATATTATGTTTTGGAATAAGAGATCTAGGCTCGATCAAATCTCACGGCTGTGCTCACACCCGAAACAAACTCCGTCGCAGGTGAGAATATTTATTGTACTTGCCTTTGCGTTTTGCGAGAATACTGAGATCAAGACGGCATTCCACAAACCCGACAATAATTTCCATCTGCATCTTGAAAGGAAACCTTAAGAGAAACATTCCAGCTGTCATGTTCGATACGCCTTGTTTTTGTTGGCAAATGGAGAACATAACTTTACAAAATGGCTTCAGGAATGTAAGTATGTAATTCGCCACAAGAACCACATGATGACAAATTGCCATTAATTAAACGTCCATTAATAGATCAGCGGGAAATAACTTACATAACTAGTGATTAAATGAAGTTGTACAAGTATTCCCAACCCCTTGAATCAATCGATTAGTGGAACCATTGTTCACATTAATTACGCTATCAAGCCGCAAAAAATCCTTGTTTTCTGAAGATGGCATCGAGACAATAACATGAATCTATCGTAAAGGAATAGTAGAACATACTGGAAATTGCTTTAATTACTCTGGTGTTCAAAATGTGATAAGTATATGATTATTCTGCCTTTTCTAAAGATATTATAGACAAAGAGGAGAGCCCAAGAACTTACTGCAAAATGTATATTTTAATAAATGACATTTAATAGCGAAAACGTTATGTTTAAAACAAATGCATGGTTCAGTTTTGGGAAACGTAGGGAAATTTACCAGTCGTCCTTTTGCTACAAATGGGGGCATGTCAACAACGTCCTGAAGGCGTTTCCTGAAAAAGCTAATTACGTTGCTATCTGTTAACCGCAACAGCGGATCAGCCTTACTTAATTAAATATCCTGAGAACTCCTTTTTCAGGAAACTGCTTTCGTTCGAAGCATGAAGCCAAAATTAGGTTAATTAGACTAGGTCAATTAGACATTTTTCTTTTTTTCTGGCAACGAAGCGAAGAAATCAATCAGCGCTGTCTGTTAATGGACTGACAGAGTTATTAACAAGATCTGGTTGGACTTCTCCCTTGATCCCGTTATTATAAAAGTGAAAATCGAATTACCCTTTTAAAACATATAATTATGAATTTCTACGCCAAAGCAAAAATTTGTTCGATGTCAAGAAATGCTGCCATATGACAGAATTCGTGCCGGATAGGGCATATGCGCTGTCGAATACAGGTGGCAATAGCGTTCATCTTGTTCTGGAAGGAATCAATCACCAGCGATTTTATTAGCTCAAGTTAATGGTTACAGACAAATCTAGAGACCATGATCACATTTTCATTTTCTTATGGACAAATCAAATACTGGCACGAATAAATTCTGACTGTTTCTGTTAAAACGACGTGTAGAATTTTTCTCACAGCGACTAATTTGACTACTTGAAAGAATTTGATTCTATTAGCCTAACTTGAACCTCGTCATGCAGTTTCACGGTAGCCAATTTGTCGGATATTAGTACAAGTAAATAATATAACGTAATCTCCGAGCTATTTCCTGGCGATTTCCATATCCGAGGCTAGAGCAAGCCATCAAAGAGTTTTATCAGATGGCAATTTGAGAAAATATAAACTTCCTGAAAACTCTGCGACAAGCCTCTTCCGAAGTGACATTTCCCTCTGTGTCAAAACGAGTCTTCGTGCGAAACTTATAGAATATAAGAGAATATATATTTATATATTCAATCAAAAACAGGATCGCTCCAACCGTCCTCCATGAGCTTAGTTTAAATTGTATTCCACCCACCTCCAACGGCACAGTTTGATGATCGTTTCGTGCGTGAAACTCGAGTAACTGTCCGTACGGTCTCTATCTTTAATTATAGTATTCCGCTCTGCATGTATTTGCATCGAGCACTTCTACGATTGTGTGAAACCTTGTACATTTTTCTTTATATATTCTTATAGAAATGTGTTCCGCCTACATGTTCATTTTCATGCAAATCAAACTTATTTTCTTATGAAAGGTTTTGCGCGGAGACTCATTTTGAAACAGAGGTACAAGGTAACTCGGAAATGGCCTATTTAATCGATGCTCAGAATTCCTACCTGCATGCACATTCCCCTGCAAGTTTTTAAAAAGTGGATAGGAAGGGGAAATATTAAGATTGTTCCTAGGATTTTTATATTTTTGAACTGACTTAACTTGCTAAAGCTTGTCGCTAATACTATACCTATCTTATATTTCCAGGATATAAGTCGTTAGTAGTTAATTTTGTGATAAAAATATTAAGCATTACATTCCATACACTGAATAATTCCTGACCTTCACATTTTTTTTTTCAAATTCATTTGGCATAAATCTTTCCCAAGCAAATTTGTGCGCGCGAGAGGTAACGATCTTAATTTTGGTAGAAGTGTTTCACAAAAGATCCTCATAAATGGCAATTTCCAATCTTTACTTTACAAAAGACATTCCTCTGTCGAATTATCACAGCTCCTGCCAAGACTTTCTCCTTCGCGCCACAGAAAGGAAAACAAAGCGATGCATTAATTTAAATTAGAAATATATTTTGTATACAAGAAAAAACGCGGCCACTCTAGATCTTATGATGGCATCGAAATAACGTTCAAATGCGATTAATACGCAAACACCTAGCAAGAATTTCAAGGACCAAAAAATTGTTCCTCCATTATCAGCGAAATCATTTATACGTAAAGGTAATTATCCCCTCTTCCCGTTCTACTGGATTAACACATAACCGAGGCAAAGAGTGACATTTTAGACAGCCTCCCATAATGTTTCCGCCGATAGAACGTCATTCGACATGTACAGTGGGTTCCGCTCATCCTTCATTTAGGTCTTCAGTCAAAAGGTGTTAAGGCTGAGACATCGGGGAAAGAGATTTGTGGCTATTATCCTTAACACTAACGGTTTACGTGTGGTGAGATATGATAACTTGGAGTTATCAATACTACTGGGGCCCGTTTCTCGAAAGCCCCGGAAATTTTTCGGGCCGGCAAAGCCATTTTTAGATCATCTGTATCTAAAAACGGAGAGGTGTATACGCCTGAAACTTCTTGTATGAAGGGAACCTCTGTTCATATTAAGAATATGTGAATAAAACAGCTCTGTAATCGTAAGGTTTGAGATTTTGCTATGGCTTTCCGGGTGCGAAAACTCTTCAGGACCTTCGAGAAACAGGCCCCTGGGCCGGGTAACGTAAGATAAGCCAGAATTTTGATTTCAGTTTTGTAACTTTTAGGTGAGATTTTCTGTTTACATTGTTTGTTTGTCTTTCAGTTTTGAGTTTCAATAATCTCAAACCACTCAGAGCGGTGAAAAACATTTTTATACAAGAAATATTCATACTTCGGTTAACTTTTAATCCTGGCTTAGCGTTAACCGGCTTTCGAAAAACTCGGCCCTGATGTCCATACTGTGGGAAACGTCCGCTTTGATATTAAACAAGGACCTTTGTCGACACTTCGTGTTCACTGCTGTTTTACTAGCAGTAGTTTTTCAACAAGAAATGACTCATTATTCCCATCGTTCATGAACAAGAGGTAGAGCAAACTTTGATTGATGTCATAGTATAAACGTCAAGTTTATTCTCCATTGGAATTCGACAGAATGCAACGCTTTTTGTAACCTGAACCACAAGGTCCTACATGTGCAACGCCCTCGGGGGCGGGGGGGGGGAGGGGAGGCGGAGAGGGTGCTCCCACACAAAAAAGACGGGGTGCTCGTCAGAAATTTTGAAAAGAAAAATTTAAGGCGGGGTTAACATGAAGGCCGCATTTCGGCTGGGTCTTATGGTTTTAACGCAAATATCTTGCTCACGTTTCAAGCAGGCAAAAATCTCTCTACTCATCCCATGGCCCACATATCTACTTTTTGGGTTGTTTTGTAAATTTTTTTGGTGATTTTTGGGTATATTTGGGGATTAATAGTTTTTCTCAAAGGATCAGTAAAATTTATGGAAATAGGAAATTTTGAAGATTTGATGTTGTTTTAAAATTAGAATTTGAAGTTAAAAATTGGTAGACGTACACCAAACAGTCCAGCAACCTGGGATGCCCTTTCGGGGGGCATTCAAGTGTCTGGTGGTGTTCCAAAACGTTTTTTTTCCTGTTAATCCCTCTTTAAACTTCCTAAAACGTCACTTAAATTTAGGTAGACCCCCGCCTTAAGAGGTACCAAGATCCTGTTTTGAGGGTGTGGCTTTAAAAATTTTTCACCCCTTAGAGGTGCCAAATCTCGAACAACACATTATCTCAGTCAAACTTTTTTCGGCTCAATACCCTAAAAGTTATTGCAAAAGCTCCCGCCGTGGACCTTTTGAGGCTAAAGACTCTAAGAGGTACCAAAACCGTTTTTTAACCCCAAAGAGGTGCGACAATTAAACGCGATTTACTGACTAACGTTTCAACAGTTCTAACAACAGTTCGAAGAAACTTGCTAACTGCAGACGGTCACGCGAGATCGATGTTTCAAAGCGGTCGAAGTTTGGCCAAGGTCTCCCAAAACAGCCGAAGTTTTTCGAACACTTCTGCAAAACCCGAACTGTTCAGAAAATTTACGAATATCACCCGAACATTTTAGAATTAATTACCTTCGTGGATCCCTCGAATAATTCCGAAGAATTCCAAAGAGTTTCAAAGATCATCTGAAGATTATTGTAGATCACTCGAAGATTAACAAAGATTCTCGAACATTATCGGAAACAGGCCATTACTGGGGAAGTTTTGCGAATATATTTTCGGAACAGTGTTCACACTGCCTAAGTAAGCCCACTGAATTTTTTAAATGTATCATGTGTGTTATTAATCGCACGATTATTCTCGTGAGATTCCAAATATATAAGGTAAGAACTTGTGAACTTTTCAAAGACTACAAAGTAAATTCGCCCTACGGGTTCGTGAAACTTTGTTAGCATTTAATAAAATTTACTCGGGTTAATTTATACCAAATTATACCTGAAGCCATGTGGCTACCTATGCAAAAACGTACGTTTGAAAATTGACCGTCTTATTAATTTCAGAATCAGTTTACTCAGCCTCATCATAATTTCACGCAGAAAGACAAAACAGATCTGCTCATCTCTTGATGCATACCTATGAAGTAAGAAGAGAGTCGTACAGGAGTATTCTCGTGGTGCTTGTTTAGCTGATTTTAATTTCCGTGAAAAGTAAATTTAAAAAATTATTCTTCGCGATCCGTGACTTGAAGGTTTTGAGTGACCCTTGGAGAACTTGAATTATTAACCGATATTCGTGATTTCACCACTCTATTCTATGTGATTTTGAGACGCGAGTCCTCCGGAAAATTTATTAAGACTGAAAACTTCGCAGGTGGTCTCTGTACAATTATCGTAATGTCTCGTAAGGCATCGGCAACTACCGAGTAACAAAGAGTACCTTACTTAGTTAATTTCGTGGTTCGGGAAAATGAAATTCGATATGAAATGTGATTCGCTATTTATTCCATTCGTGAACCGTGCGAGAGAGGTACGACCCTGTAAGAACGCTGGTATCTCTGAACCAGCCATGCATGATGAGGAGTAAGTTGAGCTCATAATACGATGGCCAACTGAAATATTTGTTTTGACGTTAGAGAGCAGAACCAGATAAAGACTTGCAAGTTGGAATAACGCACACTTTATCTGGTTCAAATGATAATTCCTGGTGCATCTGTGAAAAATATCGTATGAGGAGAGAATACATCTCTCAAATTTGCAACAAAGAATTAGGCACAAAACAGGGCGTCAGAGATTTAGCCTGAGTAGCTGGAAAAAAACGAAACCCAGAATGTGAGTCTAAAAGAAGTTGAACCTTTCTTGCAAAATCTTCCCCGCATTTTTTACTTTTCCTTGATAACAAGATTACTGGCGGACGGCCAAAATGCTAACGAATGTTTCATCATCATAACTCAGATATTTTGTCTATCTCATTGTCTCCATAGAGCACTGGTAAAAAAAAAAATCAATATTTGAATAACCTCCTCTACCCTTCCCATTTTCCCCTTTTTAGCTCATCCAACTCCAGATCCAGGGTTTCAGGGTCTACATATTGTTGTTTTTCGGCTATTTTGATTTCAGAAGGGAAAGAAAACAAACAGCGGTTACAAACATTACAAACAGACAGCGCATGGTCTAAAAAACGTAACTGTATTAACTTGCATGACGTTTCGTATGTTACAACATAAATCTTTAGAAGTGACGGTTATAACTCAGTGTAACATTTGCAATGTCGTTAAATAGTGTAGTTCAAGTCTCTAGCGGTGCCTCCTCTCGCCAAAGCACTGAATTACACTGAGAAACGAAGATCTAGCATCCCAACTAAGAAAAGTTTGGAATAATTTTATAGAGGGCTGATACCCGGTTTTGAGAATCGCATGTCAAATGCAAAGATGGCAAAAAGATAAATCTTTAGCCCACGGATAAGCTTAAACCTAAGAGCTTGTGAGTTCATGCCATATCAATGCACAGAGATGCGTGAAGTAGTCTTCCTGATCGAGACACTAGTACATTCAATGTCATCAGGAAAGTCCTCAAGACCAGAACTGTTAGAACACCAGTGGGAGAGAGTTGACATGGAAAAACAACTCTTAAACAAGCATCGATCAATCTGCTTAAAAAAAAAAACTAGAGAAGAAAGTACTTGCAAAGTGGCGTGTTGAAGTAATTCCTGTCCCTTTTCGTCTCTGATCGTGCTAGTCTTTTCAATTTAAATAAGCCAATCAACAGAGACACAGAAATCCCTCTTAAGCGGATAACAACCCCAAAACCCGCTCCAAAGATAGTGGCGTTTCTGGCTGGCGATTTCAAGGTCTCTGTTCTTCTCGTGTGTGGCGTTATGTACTGTACCAGTGACGCCAGGAAATCCTAGGTCTTGCGGTTTCTCATGGAATCGAATTCCTGTCGTGATTTCATGATTTTGATAAACCGACAGACAAAAAATATTGCATAATGTTAAAGGCTTGCCTCACATCTTGTTATAACTGAAGTATGTATGGAATTGCAAACAAAAGCTGTCAAATTAATTGAGGATTAGTAACTCATAGAGATAGCTTCACTGGCTCCTAGGTGATTATTGAACATGACGTATCAAAGAATAGAGAATGTTATTACTGCTATTGTGAATTGTTATTATTGTAGTATTAATTAAACCCATTTCCTTTTTTCAGCTTAAAAATACTAAAGCAAACTCCATTTCTGACAAAGGTCGACAGAGAGAATATTTGTAAGTGAAGGGGGTGGGGAAAGTTGAGGACCTGAGAATTTTAACTTGACCCATGCCGGAAGATGGGATTTTTTTCTTATTATTTATTATTTGTTTTATATTTTATTTATTTGTAAAAATTCTGTTGCGAGAATGAAAAACAGATGTCGATGCCACTGGCCATGCGTTACGTATTGCTTCTTTGACCGTGACAAGGAGAAAAATGTGTGCAGTGCCCAAGGAATTATTACTCGTGTGTAAAACAATTATTTACTGATAACTGAGACTTCAAGAGTCATTGTCGTCTCTTTGGCCTACGTGGAAGACTAATCTGAGCCTTAGTTCAGATTTATAATTTCACATTTTATCGCAATTCCCAACTGTGTATTTGCGTGGTTTAAGCTCAGTTTTTCATGGCTTGTCCTTTGCGTGTTTCTTCTCTTGCGTGTTAACTGCCTTTAGGGCTCTAGTTAGAGTGAACGAAGGTCAATAAGTGTTGATTTTAAGGTCTGCAATGGAGATCTCTCTGCATGGTAAATCGTAAACAGTAACCATCACCTCGCTCACGACTAGTCAAATAAATATAGGGCAGTTTTCGTTAGATTACTTTCAAATAAAGTTATATCCTAAACTAATACCAGGATCTACCATACCGTACCGATAATTGCCGAATTCTTTCAGTGCTGTCACAGTGAATGAAAAAGCGATTAGTTGTTTATTAAAGGATAAAAGGTGACAAAATTGATGGATTAACCATCAAGATAAACGATTTAAATTGATAGGCCTTTCACAGTGTTGTTTATGCTTATGCTTTTGGCACTGAAAGAAGATCCAGAAAAAATAAATTTGAAGATACTATCTCTTTTATAGGAACCATTTCACAAAAGATTTGGGCATGTTTACTCATAACAATTTAGCATCCTTTATTTAAATGACAAAAACTGAAGTGTTAAAATGATTAAGAAGAACAACAGCGCCGATGTAATCGATAGAGCTGTTATTTATGATTTGGAAAACCAACACTACTTTTCTCCAAGCTGCCTCTCTGAATACATTTGGCTAATAAATGCCATAAGGGGCATGATATGCAATTGATTCTTTAGCCCCAATTTCTTAAATTAGTCAGGCCGAACTCTAGTCTACATCCCTCTTCTATGTCATGTTTTCAACAAATCTGTTTCCATTGTTGAGATCATTCATATGTTTAAGATCAAAACACACCAGTTGACTAAACTTGAACTTGTGCCCTGTATTTCAGTAGATCGATCGGTGTTTGATGTTAGTGTTAACAAGAAGGGGTTTGATCAGGTTTCGAAAGATCTGCATTACTCAATGGTTCAAGGCTAACCTGTGTAAGTCCCGTCGGCAATCACGAATGGAATCACTCCGTCTCGCCATAACCTCTTGCTGTAAGCTGTGGCTGCCCTTTTCTGCCGACGGAGTCTCAGTTCTTTCAACGAGATTGCAATATCTCCCTGGATAATGCCATCTGGGAGAGAACGAGAGATCGCGTATTAAAATAGGTATTACGCGTGCATATCTCAAGAAATGATTGATGTTCTTGAAACAAGGAAAACTCGATGACTCTACATTCTGTAAAAGCGGATCTTTCTATTAGCTTTCGAAGATTCTAAATCGCTTTTTAGGCCAAGTACATTGTCAAACACTGCGTAGCCAAAATTCACACAGAATAATGCACACATAAATATGTTTAGTTTAGACTACTAATCTGACAACTTAAGTGATAGGAAAGCTCACGAACTCAAACGAATTGTCGTAATTTCCCATCAAAACGAAGATGGATTGATTCACAGACAAACCGTGGCAATCTAGGGACACCGAGCTGCAGAAGAAATATGGATTTAAACTTACCGGCTTTACAGGGATCATAGTCCTCTTCGCCAGCAAGAACCACCACGGTTCCAAATAACAGGAAACTGAGCAGAAGACACAGCATCGAACGGAACATTAAACTACAGGATAGCATTGCTATATACGGCTAACCTTTCCTGCTTCTGGCGCCTGAACGGCACGACCCCTGGACGCAAATCTCTGAAATAATATCAGTCGCGCTTCACGACTGGGTTTCTGAGCTCGCCTTGGGTTCCAAAACGCCGCACTCTCTCAGCACCTATAAGCAAATACCTGCGTGGATTGAACTCGGCAAGTGTCGGTTGATGATATACTAAGGCTTAAGCTCGTCTAGTGTTTTTGAGCGTTAAACGTTTGTCTCCAGGATAGCAGGGCCTTCACGTCATTTAATACCTTATTTCATTGCTTTCATTACCGGCCGAAATCTGGCACTTTTGCTTCAACTAGACAGAACGTAAAGCCATAGCTTGCGGTTCAGGTGTGAAAACTTATCAGTTTCACGATTGGTGGTAGCGTTGATGTTGAAATGTCAAATGACGCAAAAAGGTAGCAGCCTTAACGGATATTTAACACCCACTTTTCGTGATTTGTGTCAACCGATAATACACAGCCGTTTAATGCCTTACCGTTGGATTTGTGCCCAGATATATCACCATCATCTGCCCCGGGCCGTAAGGGGTTATGAAGTCGCGCTCCCGCTCTGATGCACCATAAATAGCGAGAGATATTCTACCTCAAAGGAAATGGCGACATTTTAAAAAGTCTTATCAAAATAATACAACAGCAGGATAGCTGTCAGCACCCTGCAATTGGAATAGAAAGCAAATATGTGGCATAGTTTTAAGTGCCGGATATAGTTTTAGCACTTCCCTTCTGTTTTGGTGTTTACTTCTTAATCACGCCTATTCCCCATTCCTGAAGAACTAATTCAATAATCGAGAGAGTGAATTCCTTTACAAGAGCTTAGACATCGCCCATCTCATGAATACTCATTTCATATCATTTCGGATTACACCATCTTACCTCTCCGTTGAAGGGCCCTCTCTGTCTCGTGTAAGAAGACGACATGTGGAAAGTAATTCAGCTGGAGGAAAAAATCTCGAAATAAAAAAAAAAATAAAATAAACGAGAGATCATAGTGTCTCGAAAAAAATATCAGCTACGTTACTACGATGGAAGCAAGGTATTTTATTTTCTCATCTGCCTGAGGGCAATGATAAATTAGGCTTAAGCAAAAATTATGCTCAATATGGGGTATATGTACGTGGGCGCAATGTTTGCGTTTAAGCAGGAAATTTTGGATTTGTACCCATTGGCACAAGTTAACATCAGTTGATTAACACGCTGAAGCGTGTCTTTGTTATTGTAGTGCATGTTTTCTTTTTTTTATGCTTATTTTGGGACTTTTGGCTCTATTACAACGCCTGCTTAAGTGCTAAGCTAACATTTTAGTCTGCTACTAAAACTTCCACGAAATTGATCTGAACTGCTGAAACAAATTTTAGAACAAAGAATTAATCAAGAGCAGTGAACGTTTTTCATCGCCGAATTAACTCGTTTGAACACACGTAAAGCAAACAGATCTGAAACCGTATAGTTGCCAGTATTGTTAGAATAAGCTCTCGCGAATTGAACTTTAGCGATAGACTACAAAAAACGCAACAACCTTAAAGACCCAAATACGTGATGTTGACTTAACCTCCCGCAAGACCTCGTTTTGAATCGGCGCGTGCGTACACGTCTTCTTATTTCAGCCAATAACAGGATCATGTAGAAGTGGATGAAGTATTGTTATTTTTGCTCAAAAGAATTAATCCTTCTTAAGGAGATAGATTGATTATGAAAGATTAAAACGAAATAATGTGGTTTAAGGGTTTTTAAAGTAAAGCCTTTCACGTGTTTCTAGAAGAATCTATGCTACTGATCTTTCCGGATTGTCTCTCGTTGTGGTCTTTTTGACTGATATATTAAAACCATCTGAGATAACGAACAAATTTCAACTTCCTCGAAAAGAAAACCGCGCGTGATAGTATTGTTTTAAGCTATCAAAGGATATCAACAAATGGAACATAAGAAATATCTCTTTATGAATACGCGACGGACGCTAAAAATATAGGTTATATTTAGTATAGAAGTTGAATTTGCGCTGGGAGGGGTGGAGGGGGTTGCTTTTCACCTGCTCACAGCGTCATTCCACTTGCACTAACAATTCCACTTTTATTTGGTATATTACAAAACTCGCACAATTTTGTTAAAACTCTGCTGCAAAAATTCGGAAATAGTAACTATACTAGGGTATCTAAAAGATAATAATGCTGCGGCACATTCTATTGATAGTGACATATTTTACGCAGTGATTCATCTACAACTTCATGCATGATGACACATGGATGGCGAGGTGTGACAAGGGATCGTGACAAAAAAGCATATAGTGATCTGACCCATGTTTGAACATAAAAAGATACACATCAATCTTCCCTTTACCAGATCTCGAAAATCGAAAGATGTGGAAGTTGTAGGAGCAGAAATCTAACTTATGAATTCTGTATTGATACGCATTAAATGTCTCAAGAATGTTGACAGACTGTGTCGAGGACGCGTCCATCGCGATGTGTGAAAATGCTAAAGCTTTAGCTTAAATTCATGTTTGGATGAAAAGAAATAGATCGCAGCATATATGAAATTAGCGTGTTCTACGGTTTTCGTTTGTTTTAATTATTCTGCGAGCTTTAGGAGCGACGATTTCTCGTCATTTAAGAATTCGGCCAAGTAGGCGAGACTGCTAAGAAATGACATACTAAGTTTAAAATTAAGATGTCACAATTAATCGTCCAGATTTACAAACTTTCACATACTGCATGCATTAAGAACAAAAGCAAGAGTTGTGAAAGCAGGCACAATCTCCTTCACATCGTTTTACAGGTAAATCAGAGCAAAACACAACCACTAATCTTTCTCACTGGAATCCACGCCAAAAGGCGTCCTCCTGTAGTTCGTGGCGCAACGCACTCTGGTAAAAAGTGGCGCAGTACATTCTGGTTAAATGCGATGCATTCTGGTAAAAAGTGATGAATTCGAGAATTTGGATCCCCTTTTACATATTCTTCTTAAATCCTGTTTATGTTGCTGCTCGCTCGCTACGCTCGCTCCGCAGCAAATACTGACATATTAAAACAGTTAAAACGTTCTCTGGTTGAAAATGTAGGATAAAATAAACTTTCGGCTGCCAACCTACGGCCTTTGACGAAATCAGGTTGGCAGCCGAAAGCTTATTTTAATCTAAATTTTAATACAGAGAACGTTTTAATTATTTTAATATGTTTAAACCTGGTTCCTCATTTATTTTTAATTATAATACTGACAATTCAACAAATATTTCTTATCAGACGTGACATTTGAACATATAAATATTGTATTTTTGACACAGGATGTTGTTTTTTGTTTTTTCACGCTGCCTTCAGCTGAGCTGAACCCAAGCACTACTTCCTTCAAGAAACTGTCATCTTTAACAGTCAGGGTCAGGGTTGATACTCCATGAGATTTGAGGAAAAAGCTTTCCGCTTCGCCAGTGTTTGGCTTCTTAGATATTAACTATATTGCCGAGCAGTGTTTCTATGTGGGTATTGTTCATTGTTTGTCTGTAAGTCTGCAGATGATCCTCTAGCTAATTCCTAGAGGGTTTTTCTCCAGGGTTTTTACTTTTTCATCCTTCTACAAAGCCAACACTTAATTAATTAATATACACTTACATTCCACAGTTAAGCTTCGATCCTCAAAAAGTGGACTAGGGGCGATTCAATGGCTTTCTCAAAGTCCTTGAGCGGTTGTAGGTGGTCTGGGCGCAAAAGAGCTTGCGTTTCATCTACCTCGCGCTTTCCGCGCTCGAGTTTGAGGTGATTTTTCTCTCTTTGTGTTCCGATTTCGCAGCTCGACTTGTAACGGCAAGTCTATGCTGGACATAGCTAATTTTCATTTGTTTATTAAAGGTGACAGGTCAGTAGAGTACGTACGTGCGTATAATAAAATTTGGATTTAATTCCCTTTTCACAGGATTTTAGCTAGGCACTCGTAGGGAGTGAAAGGAATAGACCTTAGGAAAAGGAAATTCAGTGAGATAAAGCAGATATTTATTATTCACGAATTTATTTGACTTCTTAAAACTTCACTTAGAGGAAGTCTAAGTGGCGCATAGGGTCACATTTTATTACTAAACATTTCCCTCTGGTTTTATGTTTCTTGGAAAAATGTTTTCCTAAAAATGATTATTGTTATGGAGGAAGCAGCTGGCTATAATCTGTGAACTATAGGGAAAACAAAAAACTTTGAAAACAAACAAAACTATGAGCTGTCAAAAAGCTAAATATTTTCTTGGTAAATAACGCCAAGGACCGCTGCATGTTGTGACAGATCTGAAAAGCCTGAGAGAAAAGTGGCATAGAATTTTGTATCGCTTTCCAGCTTTACCCTTTAATCTTGTCGTCTGGACCACATGCAGTGAACGGTGTACAGCAGATCGGTTTAAGCTGTCAAGTAGGGACTTTCGTTGGGCGTGCCATCTACAACACGTGAGCCGGATACTGGCTCTATATTTAGTGAAAAGATCCAATACATATTGTGTTTCTAGTTAGATATAGACTCACTGGCACTGTCTATAAATAACCGTTTCCTTTGACAGTTTTGAATTGGGCTAGATTGCTAGGTAACAAAAAGAAAACATTTCCCTAAAGTGCAATGAATGCGTGGCGTCACATATCCTTGAAATGTATGATCGCACGATGAGAACAATACAGCCTGGCCTAAAGATCACCTGGATAGTACAAACACCTCGCTTCGTTTCGACTTCCGTCAGTTTCTCGGGTCCGGTCGCTTTCCTTCTGGGCGAGACGAACAACTTCGGCATTGAAGGAAAGGCGGCGCCTCCTTAGCTTCTGCGGACAGCTGCCAATAATGAAGCCTAACGAAAGCACAGTCCGTCATTTTCTAATTCTAAAAGAGTCCTTTTATCCACCCTCAAGTGAGACCATTTATTAATGACCCGTCCCACAATGATATTTCCATGACGTTTCCAGGTTGACAAAGTTGCATCGCCATTCCCTTTTGCGTGGGTACATTCGCTTTTGCACAGATTAAATGTCTAGATTTTCCATAACCTATTACAGAAGTCTCTACACAAAGGTATGACGAATAACCTCAGCTATCCAGGATAAACTTCAAATTATTGAAAAAATGATGTGCGCGCACAAAACTGCAATTTCAAATGACAATTCAATCCGAGCGATTTTTCTAAGGCGCGAAGTTTAATAATACGCCGAGAAGTAAAGTTCAGTTAGAATTCCAATTAAACAGTAAGATTATTCGCTCTCGATTTCTATGAAGTGATACTTGATTCGACCTTCGGCCTCTTCAACTATCACCTCATAGAAATCTTGAACTCATAATCTAATTGTTAAATAACCATTTGTTAGTGTGCACATTTGAAAAGGGTCTCAAATAATAAGTATTAGCTCTCATTTAGTCGACTGAGTATTTTAAATGTGATAGTTGAGAAATGACCAATATGAATATGATAAATATAATATATACTCTAAAAATACATAATTATAAAAAATAATACATGAAAGGAAAGAAGGTAAGGTTAGATAAGGTAAGGTAAAGCATTTATTTGTACACGACAGAAATATAACTGATGTGAAGTTTATATGAAATAATTCATATATGAACTGCGGTTGTAGATGAAAGTGAAGAATGATCATCGCAGTTAATTTTCCAATTTAAGCAATTGGAAAGAAGAAGCTATAACTGCAACGCTGATGTGGTCGTGTCTAAAAATTAAAGCTTTCTAAAAAAAAACAACTGAGGATATAGTCTTGAATTACTTGTTACAAACTTAAAGCACAAACAGGGAAAAGGAAGATATATGTTACAAACGTGGCTCTTTGCATCGTTAAATGTTTTCTGGAGGATTTTCTCGGAGCCGCGTTCCGGAAAAGATCTGATCTAACACACTACGGTGTTACCAGAAGATGCACGTAAGCTTTATTGTTTTGATATTTCAGGCGACAAAGTCCCTGAGAACGGCGCATGCGAGCATGCGCTCAAACGATAAACACGATCGCAGCCGATCAAGTAAACCTTTCATTAAATATTCGTCTTCATTGTATTTTGATAATCTGTGGATCTGTAACTATATTTTTGTGAAGGTGAGTGAACTTCGAATTATTTCATGAGTAACTCAAAGGGTTGTGGTTCGTGGTTTGAATTTATCACTGTTAGTGCACCGTTTAGGTTGCTATTATATGAATTTGTTGCCTGGTTATGGTAGCTCCTCCCTTCGTTCCCTGGTTAACAAATTGAACTGCCTTTTTGACACAACAGGGAGGCATTAATTGTGTTCATCTTTAACTCGCTAATACATCCACGTACCGCTTCAGTAGTCTAAATTTGGTATTTGTTTTGCAAATTGGAATCTGTTGGAAAATTTAACGTAATTTTGTTGACCAGGGGAGTACTTGAATTGCAATTAATTCCATCTCAAAATATAAATCTAATAATTGCGGTTAACAGTCCCGTCTTCTTATTTTCACATGTTTGTTGTTTAGACCGACACGGCCAAATGCACAATATATTTGGGTTGGTAAAATTAACACTGAAACGTATTTGCCAAGTTAGCATGTGCCTTTATTTAAACCGTGTTCATTATACTTAGAACAGGTACCTCCAGCCTGCTAGCTGGTACCACAATTCGAACAATCGCAGTCGATAAGTCACATACAGATTCTATACTGTAAAACGACTCTTTAAGACCATTGGAAACAGCATTTCCACACAATTTTATTTCCAAACTTGGTGTTGATTTCTTATAATTTAACTCTTTTTTAGAAATTGTCTTAAATACCTTGTGGTTCTGAATTAAATGTCATTCGGCTGACAATTTTATATTCTTGTCACTTGCCGACTTGAAAATGTATTGATACTCCAAGTAGAATTTACAAACTGATCGTGTTAATTGAGTTCCAGACTGATCTATCTTGGTTTTAATATGAAACAAGTTTGACATGATTCTGATTTCGTTTCAGGGTTATTGCAATACCATCTTTTTTTTTTCTTTTTGTTAATCACAGCTTCCTACGAGGCTGGAACAAACATTGACTGAATATAATTTCCTTGATTTGTAGCCATGTTGTTCCCCTTCCTTGTCCTGTGTGGATTGTTTGTTGCACAAGCTTCCCCTTTTGTCGACCCTCTGCCTTCAGCTCTAAGTGAGTGAAAAAATTATATCTAGTTAAGGTCTTCATAATTCAGTCAAGTTTCAATTATATTTAACTCAAATCCAATTTGTACAAGGATAATATGGCTATAAAAGTACAGCTTTGTGCAGGGCTTGTGAAATATTGGGTTTCAATCAGTTTGCAGCTTTTTCGATTGATTCATTTTTATTGTAATTTGTTGTCTGCTACTTTGTTTTTACTTTGACGAGGTCTTTCCTTTGAGGAGGGGACAGGCATGCCAGAAAGAATTGTAGGCGGGATGTGGTGTTGTTATTGTTGTTTTTGTTGTCGACAGAGTAATGAGCTTGTATACTATCGTATTCGGATGGGCTAAACACTGATCGCGTCAGGGCTCGAGAGAGTCCTTCCTTAAATTCTCCATCTTGAACAGTTTTTTCTGACACCCTGATTCTTTCCACATTCATAGCTCCTTTTATTTTATCATCTATTTGATATTTAAACAGTTGAGCCATTTTCCACGTCAATTCGCTGTCCTCCAACCAAACAGTTCAAGTGGACGCGATCGGACACTAGCGGGCTCGACATCGTGTTTTATTACACATGTGGGCAAGGTAAAAGTTCACTGTAATAGACATAGAATAAAGCATGGCCAAAAACTAATTGAATAATCAACGCTGTATGGGCGGATTCGGGTAAGTTGTTCATCCTTAATAGGTTTAGATAAAGTGACGAGGATTCATTGCTTTCACTGGCGATCCCGTTGTTACTATTCCAACTTAGTAAAATTGTATTAATATACTGATTGGCTGAACTATCGTTTACTATCAGCCATTAGCCTGCAGTAGCTGTAGATCGTCTGCAAAGTAACCGCGTCTTCTTTATTTCCCGAACATTTCGAGGAAGATTAAAGCAACAAATGGACACTTATCATCCTTAGAAGACTAAAAAAAAGATATTCATGGTTTCTTAACTTTAATAACTCGAAATTGTCGAAAACTCTAATGGGTGTGCGTAGATAACTGCAAACTTCAAATTTTCTGAACTACTACGTAGAGAAATAATTGGAAACAGCATTATTTGAAGTAGATTTCAGTTAGAACTCTACTAAAACAATTAGATTATTCGTGATAGTGATAGTTGATGAAACTTTCAGCCTCATCAACTTTCAACTCTTCTAGCTCACCACTAATTTTTCTCTGATATTTATTGGTTTTAATTGTTCACGTGACGCAATAGTGTTCATCGGCGGAGAGAAACTATTAGCCCATAATGCCCGTCGAGATCTGAGGAAAATTCCCGGATGGATAGTCTCATCTTTGAAAACGTTTCTGTAAACAAGTGGGCTTAGAGAAAAAACAAAAAATGAAAGACGCAATTATTTGTTTTGAACCAGCTGGAGGGGGGACAACGGTACCGAATCGATATCTCCACAACACTTTTGCTATGATAATGAACTTAATAGTAACAGTGTCGTTATACCTCCCCTCTCATTTATCAACTGTAAGAATGACCAAAATGAAAATTGTACGTTGATACCAGAAAATCACCACAGATGATTGACACAGTTAAACCTGATATGATGATGTTAAGACTACACTTAAACGGAGAAGAAATCTCATTAAATTTGAAATTAAAATCCATCTGAATTTATGCAACTTACAAAAACAAAAGAGCTAGCAAACAAACAAGTCAAACTTATACATAAAGTTTTCTCATGGAAACGTCCACCATCAGACAAATGACTGTGTACATTAAAGATATTAATATAAATCTTATTATAAATTATCAGATGAAGAAATGTCTCAAACTCTTCACTGCACCAACGGCTACAAGGCTCAATACAGAAAGGACCTCATTCCAGACGCCATGAGAAAAGCCGCCATTCCAATGGCCATGAAGAAGGGTTTTATCACCGGACTAGATCAGGAGCCTTCATTCGGACTTTTTTCAACAGGGCCCGACTACAGCACGAAAAATGGAGCCGTGGTGGTCTTCGCATGTCTTAATCCAAAGTAAGGATTTCATAGTATCCTATCTTACAGAAAAATAGGACGAAACAGTTGCAAACTAAACATAGGCATGTATCGCGTGCAAAATAGTTTTGCGCTAAGAGGCCACAAAATTAATTAAAGTCGAAATCATTCACCACCGAAGACTAAACAATAATGGCTAAAGTTTGTAGAGTAGTGGGTGAGAAAATTAAATGACAGGAACATCTAATGAACTCAGGAAAACCAAAGAAAGTGACAGCTAAGTTCGCCTTGGATTGCTGTAACTTGCGGTTTTACGGTTCAAATAAACTAACTTAACATTTCGTGCACAATTTTAGCTTTTAATTGAGGGAGGTACGATTGCTGAAAAGCTAATGCTTTGAATCCTGAATCGAGGGGTTCGGGATCGAGCTTTCGTTTGGGTCTTGTCCTTTTCTTTTAATCTAGAAGTGCTAGTACTAGTACTGGTAGCACTATTTGTCAAAATTTGGTTTTGATCATTTATTAAAGAACGGTATTCTGCAATCACCATCAATTACATATGTCACGATCGAAGAGAATCCAAATTCCCTTGTGTACACGACCGGCTCACATACACATGCTACCTTCCCACCTGCTACGACAGGAGCCAGAACACATTCCAACCGGAATCGGATCAGCGCAGTTTTATACTCCTTCCTAAAGGCGCTGTCCTTAAGGAAGAGGAACTGATAACGCCAACTGAAGCCTTCCCACAGTCTCCATCGAATTAAAGCGATACAAAAAAAAAAAAAAAAAAAAAAAACCACTTTCATTTCAATGAACGCTTTAAATTGTTTGCTGCGTTACGTCGTTTATCATAATGTGTTAAGTTCTGGCCGATATTTTTTGCGATCCCAAATGACTCTTCTTCCTATAGCGACCGTCCACAGTACGCTAAGTAAATCTTATCTTAATTGGCTACAATCGTTAATTAGCTCAATACGTATGCCTCAAACATCTACGTCTGCCGACCCAGCTTTCGAACCTCGAGAAAGACGCTAATAGTATTATCCAAGACATTATTCCAGTAATAAAAACTAACATATTTGACTTTCTTCCTAGCAAATAAAGGGGATGTCTACCTGACATGCATGACTACTATTAACTAGCGCATGGGACCTGCGCACGCATGATTGCTATTGACCAGTGCGCGTGACCAGAAATCAAGTTAGACCGTTAGTTACCGACATAGGCTCCGACGTAGAAGTCTTGTTTTTGTTTTATTTTTGATTAGTATTATTCTACGTGTAAAACTCTTTCGACATCGTTACAATAACCATTATATTTGTAGTTTGTACCTTCAGGTACTGGTTGTATATGTGAGCATATTTAATGCTCGGGGTTTGAGAATAAAAGGAATCAATTAGACTGTTTCGTCTTAACAATTAATTTTTAGCGTACAGTCAAGTTGAAATCGTTGCCACAAAATAGCACGTTGACCGACATACTTTATCCCTTGTCATATTCATTAACAAAGAGTATAGGCCATTTGCTGCGAGTTTGGCCACGTTTTGAAAAGGGTAAAGACAGCTACCGGCGTCTCCTTCGCCTCGAACCTTTCCCCTCCATCCTCCCTCCCTTCAGCCAATCCATTATAACGGTGCTTTTGTCACCTCATAGCCAAAAAGGTACCGGAGTAAGTCCTACTAGCTGGCTGCTGATTGATTTGTTTTGGCAGCTTACTATCGAGTCGTGTAATTAAAGTCTCAGAAAAATTCCCGATATCAGTTAACCAGTTAAAACGCACAGTTGCTTAAAGCACGATGGACAGTTTTTGTTTTTTGATTTACCGTCTTTCATATTTTACATATTCCACCATCTTACATTTGAGGAGTTAATTTAACTATCTGGAAAGCTTTGTTGGATCAGTGATCACAATTCACACCTTGCCATTTGGCTCTGAAGTGGCCCATTGTAAAGCGATATCTCAAATCTAGATCGGATAGCTTATGTGTTAATAAAGCTAAATGGAGATAGAATTTAAAATTGAGTAATAAAATTGGCCCAATTTTAGCGACGCTAATCGCTAGCTGTCAAAAACAGGACATAACATAGTTTAAAAAGTTGATACTGGAACTGCTTAGCATAAAATTTACCCACGTAGAAGAGTGAACAGAAAAAAAAATTAATTTCTTTTCCTCAATTAAAACACTGAGGAATATTCATCTTCTTTCGCTTTTTATTTACATTCAACAAAACTGGTACCAGTTGCGACCTGGTGCAGCTAACAAATAGTGTCCTGGAGAAGTCTAATGAGCTTTGTTTCCTTGAATACTACTTAAAAAAAGTTTAACTTCCTCTGATGTATTTAACGCCATTATTAGCGCGAAAATATACTATCACAGAGAAAAAAAAAAACATTTAAATGCAGGTTAACTAAAGATTGTTTTGACAATCTTACTCAGTTCAACAAAGCATTCTTCGAAGCATAGCAATTCATCTTTCACTGCTCGGGGCTTAGCAATCAGTTGATCGTACGAAGCTCAGCTATGAGTAGGCAAAGAAGAAACAAAACACGAAAGTCAAAGAAGCAACAAGAAAAACTTCATCTGTTTTAGAAACTGTTGGCCTTGGTTTGTATCTCTTAGATTCACTGTTACTCTTCATTGGTTACCAGTGCACCGTGTGTAGCCAGTCCTCTTCGTGCATTACAAAACATGATTACGTTATTCCCTGTTCAACCGGTACATAATTTATCGCCTGCCGAGTTGAGACGGCGAATTGGGAAGGTCATTTTGGGATATCGGGGAAAATAATTGAGATATCACAAAGCCCCAGAAAACGGATCACAAAAATGGGGCGCGATATTTCAAAGAGGAAGCGGAATGGCGAAGGATCCCAAATGAACGACCAAGCGTCCTCGTGGGGCTGTGGGGCGCGCTTTATGGGTATTCTTGGTGTTTTGACAGTCATTTTAGTGGTGGCGGTGGTTCATGTGGCGACCAGCGACGAGCGCAAAACATATTTTGATGAACTCGTTAGTACAGGCGGCGCTATTCGCTCGGCGCGTGATGTTAAGTCGCATTCTGAAGAGGATTCCGTGGACGTTTGTCAAACTAATGATTGCAAAAGGGTGGCAAAATACATAAACGCTTCCATGGATTACTCCAAAGATCCCTGTGTGGACTTTTTCGATTATGTATGCGGGGGTTGGATCAAGGCTAATCCTATTCCCAAGAGTTCATCCACGTATTCCACTTTTGCCAAGCTTAATGGGCGCGTGGAGCGCAACCTGAGGCACATCTTGGAAAAAGGCATCACAGCTAGTAGCAAAAAGTTGTTTCACTTGCCAAAGGACTTCTTCGAGTCGTGTATGGATTTAAAAACTATTGATCACTTGGGCGACAAACCACTTCGTGATTTGATCAATGACATCGGCTCCTGGAGCATTAATAGTAAGTCAGGCTGGAATGAAGACGATTGGGATTTAGAGCAAACTTTGTTGAACATCCACAAGAGCTACACCTCTGCTGGCGGACCCTTGTTTTCTGTCCACATTAGCGACGATCCTATAAACAACACCAGGCACATAATTGAGGTGAGTGCCGTTCAATAAGAATCCTGGTGTGATATAACAAGTAAGTAAGGACTGCTTCTTACATGAGTGCTTCTGTTGGAAAGACCTTTTTTTCCTGATCATGTCATCGCCACTTGATGAGGGAAATCGCTTTGTTACTATTTTCATTTATTGGAGAAACTAAAGAAATCGTTTTATAATTGGCAGGACAATTTCACACGCGCAATATTTGTTTTCATATTTGAATAAGAGGAATCAAAAAAACACCCAGATCAATTGACAACAAGTATGTGGGCGGAGAGATGGCTAAACTACGGTTGGATCACTCACGAAACTTAAACATATCATCCTTCTGGTTAGAAAAAAGGTTACCGCATTCTCTTAAAAGTCATTACTTATAGTTCTAATTCTATTGTGACAAGCACAAGAGGCTGTTCTTAATATAACCTGCTAATTTTAACCAGTTTATATGGCATTTAGCTTGGCGTACTACCTGTTGTACGTGAAATATATAACCCTCTCGAGGTGTCAGATTATTCCGTTTTCCCTTAAATGTCCAAGAAAAGGAGATGGAGAACAGAAAAATGAAAAATCATTCCACTGTTCCAGTCGGAAAAGGAATGTGAATTCAAAATGTCTTTTAATCCCGTAATAGCTTTTCAAGTATCTACGAAGTGGCCATCGACGTTTCCCTGTACTAATATATTGATTGAAAAATTTCAGGAAACCAATATTCTTCCTTCATAAATTGTTTGGTAAAACCCTTAGGCGAAGAACTAAAAAAAATAACTCAACGGTAACAAAGACTGGCTTCAAGTTCAATTTTTGATGAACCAATATATACTATATATTTAATTTACCTTATTTCATTGAAGCGATAACGACACAAGGCTGTGGATGACGCGTTTAACTCATAGCTGAGAATTGGCTTAAATTTTATCTGTCAATTGAGAAACAACTTTTTTTGTTATAATTACTGATAGATGATATCTGAGATGTTAAAAAATTTACAAATAACTGACAAATGGGCTTAGATTGACTGAGAGCTAAGAAATCGTTAAACATGTAATTGAAAACTGAGATCCCAGCAACCCATCCAGGCCCTCAGCAACAAGCTCAATTATCGCGGGGTTGACGAAACTAACCCAGACTTGGCAAAAAAACATGAAATCAATTTGCAACTTTCAATTCATTGTATCTAAGGAGACCTCTACCTAAACATACCGTTTAAACATAATTCAGTTACCACATACCAAGTTTGAACCACCTATTTATCGTATACCCAAACCCTGACTGACCCTATCTTAGGATGGATGAATCCCAAATAACACTGACGATAGTAACCGGTGGAAAATGTCCTGTACTTTACAGTTCGTCGACCTTCGGACTCCAAAAAAATATATATATAGACTTCTACACATACACACTTGTTTATTGTCCACTTGAAACACACTTAGATAGATCGTTTTCTTGTAGTTGTTCTATTACTGAGCCATAACAACTTTGTTCCATTACTACCAGATAGATCAATCCGGTCCTAGCCTTTCGAGAGAGGTATACTTCGACAGCCCAAAGGTAACAGTTTCACTGGTTCTAAGTTTTTTGTTTGTTTCGTGTGTTTTGAAAGTTGGTCAAATCAATTTTGAAATGGCAAAGTTACTGAAATAATTTTATAAACTTTGCATCATTTTGGCAGTCCTTGGCATATGCCTTTTCTGAATGATCAAAAGTGTCATGCTTTTGTAATTTTTGCATTTAAGATTATGACAGCGTACAAACAGTTCATCACAGCCGTCGGAAAATTGCTTGGTGGTGATGACGAAATGAAGAAGCGAGCTGAAGAGATTGTGGCGTTTGAAAAGAAATTAGCTAAGGTAACAACAATTATGATTCGCTGGTTCTTCAAGCTTTGCAAGTAACTATGTTATGACAGCCTGTGATTTGGTGTTTGGAATTTTTTAGATGTTGTAGGGATACTTTAGCCTAGAGTACCAAAATGTTTACTGCAAAGATAAGTATTACATACGTTTGTAACAATAAATGTCTGGACCAAATATGCCCAAAGCCGTGCTAACTAAAAAAGCATTAAAAAGTGAATTAAAAGATAGATTCCATCAACTCTAGAGTAAAATACTGATCATCATCCTGGGTACACATTTTCTATTTGAATTTAATTGATGTGTTTCAGATTAGTGTTCCTGATGCGGACAAGACTGATTCGTGGTTCAACCGAATGACCATTGGTAAACTGATGAAGGACGCGCCTGGGGTGAGAAAGATTTTGTTTTATTTTTAATCAATTTCTTGAAAATAGTTGGACAATCAGTGCTGATATTACAGTGCAAATAACCTCACAGACGTAACACATTCAACATCAACTGGTATGTCCTTACATAGAAGGCATACCTGATATGAGATGGTACAAGCTGTAACCTGGTTTCAAGGTAGTTTAATGTAACGACAACTTTACAAGAACAACAACAATAACAACAACAGCAAAAACTTAAATTTACCCCCGAGCTGCAATTGTTTAGACTGATGTAATCTCGAGTGTATTAGTCAGAATTCAAGTAAGTGAATGTTGATTCTCCTCTCTGTCACAGTACCCTTGGATGCATCATTTATCCACTATATTTGCTAACAACACATTGAAAGATGACGAAGAGATCATTGTTCCTGCGCTGCCATATCTACAAAATATGACAAGGATTATCAAGGAGACTCCCAAGAGGTATGAAAATCGTCTCTGTTTCTGCCTGGATAAGTCGACCAAACTATGCGGGAACTGGGAATTGTTACATGAAAATTACAAATAATTAAAGTTAGCACACGGGTCTTCGTTGGTAGAGTAAGCCAATCGTTAGATTCAGAAGTAGACCTATAAAATTGGAAAAATGTTGAATTGGCTATGTTGTCAGAACAAAAAGACTGACAACGTACGTCTCCGACTTTCCATTCTGTTTCAAGACCGACGTTGACACAAATTGCGGAAAAAAAAACTATGCGTTGTTTTTCATTTATTTTTTCCAGAATCCTTGCTAACTACATCGTGTGGAATGTTATACAAGACGAGGTGTCATTCCTTTCGAAGCCTTATCGCAAGGCCAGGACGCAGTATCGAGAGCGTGTCCTGGGCTCCAAAGGGCAGAAGAAGCGTTGGAAAACATGCGTAACGTTTACAAACGAGCTTCTGGGGGACATATTAGGATCAGCTTATGTGGAACATCACTTTACCAACAAGAGCAAAAAAATGGTGAAGGAGCTTTGAGAAATACGTACTGAATATAGGCTGAGACGAAAACGAGTCACCTAAAAATTGTCATAAATAGATATATCAAGTCAAACCTGTGTTAAGGACCATCTATCCTTAGTGCGGCCCTCCCTAACCTGCACCAAACAATACAGTAACAGTTCTACTGCTTTCCTTTGTCCATCACCTGTTACTTCGTCTTGCATGAGAACTCTGAATAATAAAAAGAAACAAATCTAAAAAGCGAATGCATTTTTCCTTGCCACTAATCCTTATAACCCCCAATGATATCGAAAGGCAGTGAAAACGCACTTGTTTATTGCTCAAAGCTCTGATGTTATTGAAAAGGGCAATAATTCTCAAGGTTCAGGGTGGAAACGTCATCGAGAGGGCAACGAAATTTGAGCTACTAGTGAATGCATAAAATAGTTTCTTTAATAATTGATACGAAACCTTGTCTTGAGATGCCTGTGATTACCTCTCCTAGGCGGAGGATATGATAGTGGAGGTGCGAAACGCTTTCAAAGATAATGTCAACGGCATTCCATGGATGGACAAGACTACTAAAATGGCAGTAATGGAAAAGGTGCGATCATTATTGTTACATGCTAGATGTTGTTCAAAGTTGTGGATGCAGCCATCTCTTTACATGATCAATAGCTAGTTTGCACATAGTTGCATTGCACAAAGTGCTGGGTAGTAACGGTGTCAATAATTTTTGTACACTTTCATGGGAAAAGAGAGAAACCTCCAAATCTGCGGCACACATTATAATATATAGAAGTTGTATAGAGTACTTTTTACTGCGTAGCGTCTGGTCACAGTTAAGGAAAGACCAAAAGTGGGTTGCCTTACTTCTCGCCCCTCACTCCAACCCTCTTTCTTCATGCATTATAATTTGGACCTCGCAATGCACGACACTATTTGTGGTTAGCACCTGAATGCAAACATTTACGACAAGATTCACTATTCTAAATAAAACAGTATTAGCGTAATAAAATTACTATTTCTTCCAGGCGGATGCCATGCACGATGAGGTTGGTTTCCCACATTATTTAGTTGACAAGAAGAAATTCAAGAAGAGGTTCAAAAAGTATGATCACGTAAGTGCTAAGGATTAAATCAAACTCTTCCTTCGCTTGGTTTTAAAACGTTTGATGCTTAAATTAACAAAGCACAATTACTTTCAGCTGTAACTTCACTGATTTCTGATTTTCAGGTAGAGATAAAGAGCAACACTCTTTTCAAGAATAGAATTGCAATTTTAAAAATGGCGCACCAGAGGATGCTTAGTAAGCTAAGAAAGCCTGTCGATAAAGAAGAGTAAGTTGTTGTTGTTGGCCACCAATTTTTGGAACAAACTGTGATTTTGTCTTCAGGATGACAAGAGCATATTCTGTGTGTGGACCGATCTAATAATAATAATAATAATAATAATAATAATAACAATAATAATAATAACAATAATGATAATAATAATGATGATTATGATAATGATGATGATGGTGATGATGATGATAAAAAATATTTCTAGATCTATGGCGCAAATTGTAGCATTTAAATATGATCAAATGCGCCTTTACCGCAGCACGAATGGGCAAGAAAGTCTTGAAGAGTGGAAACCATCAAAAAGACCATAGCATCTGAGAAAAATGACATAAATTGGAACTCAATTTCTTTTGTTTAGCACATATGAAATATCTATTATTTGCATCAAGTTGAAGGGAAGCCGTCGGCCCATTTATATTCAGCATATTTCTTACGCTGTGTTACTGCTTGACAACACTATTGCTATACAAGAAGTCATAACTCATTGTCCTTTCTGTTTCTTTCTGTCTCCATTAGGTGGCCCATGGACCCACAAACGATTAACGCAATGTACAGTTTTAACGAAAACGAAATAAGTGAGTCCCACCACAAAGTGTGTAAACTGTCAAAGATCAACTTGAGCATGTAGTAATAAGTTATTGTATTGTTTCTTCCTTCTTTTTTTCATCTTAGTTATTCCAGCTGGAATTCTTCAACCACCATTTTTCTACGCCAAAGGAAGTCCCAGGTAAGATAAGCACGCAAAAACCGAATATAAAAAGAAAACGCTTCAAAATAGTCTGTAAAAATCGCCGGTTATATACGATTCATACGACTAAACCAGGAGCTGAAGTGTCAACAGAAAAAAACAACCTAACACAGAAAGAAACGCGTCCAATGTTTATCTGCCGATAATTGCAACTCAATAACAGTATAAGCTGCCAGATAGACGGTAGATTCCAGAGAATGTGAAGGTACCAAAAAAATATTATTAACATGGTTATTCAGTTACATTTTTGAGCTCGTTTGGATTCACTGAGTCTCCGTTTCCCTTCAGATCGTTGAGCTTTGGAGCTATCGGTTCAATCCTTGGACATGAGCTCACACATGGGTTTGACAATACAGGTGAGTGTAAGTTATTTTGTTGCTGCGGTCCGTAGAACACGGTATCGTGGGCACTTGAAATCCAGTCCTTTATCGAAACTGGTGGTTACGTTTTTAAGGGAGCTGCGTTGCTAAGTAACACGACGCATCTTGTTAACTCCATTATGTCCACAACTGTGTATGTTGGATACTCGCTTGCTAGTCTTTCATCAAGTCCTCATTTCTTTTCTTGTCACGTTCTTTTTTTTCATCCTTGCCTTTCGCAACCTCCTCGCTTGTGCTCTGGCCTAGTACTTCAACAAGTCGACTCTACTATACATACCAACAAGTCGTCGTGCTGCAGTTTGATTACATACTAAAGGCCAGGCCAAACGCACGCCACCGATTTCAACGTAGCCCATTGCAACATTGTTGGGCACAAGATGTTGCATATGTTCCCCCCCCCCCCACCCTGCTACAAGATCATGCGAGACGTTGGATGGTGCAACACCGTGGCCAAATCTGAACAACATGCCGTGTGCAACAATGTTGGACTGCTTCCATTGAAAATGGTTGCGTGCGTTTCACCAGGCCTAAAAATGTAAATTTATTTGATTTCCTAATTCTTGATCTCTTTTTTAAACTTTCTTTCTTATAAATAGACAGCTTATCATCGAATTTATTCATTCTAGGGAGAAAGTTCAACAAAAACGGTGAACTAACCGCGCAGTGGTGGTCTCAAGATTCGTTGGATGGATTTAACGCCAAGGCAAAATGTGTGGAGAATCAGTACTGGATGTACAAAGTCCGCGATAAATATCCAGTAGGTGAAAGCATCCTACTGGCTGTTGGTGTCTTTTTTGTATTTTTTTCAGAATAGCACTTCGACCTTGATGAAGATTAGAAGACGTTATGTCTTCATCTTATTCTTCTAGCACTTCGACCGCAGTTGTTTTTCATTTTTCTTTTCGTTTTTCCTATACTAAATGACGACGTGGATGGAACCGAAACGGTCACTTTTCAGCAAACATTCACGCTTATTGACAGTAAGGGTGTGACCGTTTGGCATGCAGTTGCAAATAAAAATTATACTCCTTGTGGTCAATTTATTTTGTCAAACTCATGCAAATTCTATAGATGCGCCCTTAGCAAAATCTATAAAAGTGCCCTTTCCGTACAAGATGTGTCTTCTTAGCTAGCTTTCGTTACCCAACCCAATCTCTTCAAATGAATGTATAGACAGGTAATTCGCACTTAATTAGAAAAGGCGACTTATCTTGCTAAAGTTTCTTAACCTGGATGATCAATGTTTGCCGCAGATTAATGGAAAGCTGACCCTGGGTGAAAATATTGCGGACAATGGAGGTTTCAAAGCATCATTTAGGGTAGGTTAATATGACGTACTCTTCATGAACGTAGATTCGTTATTCCTTGTTTCCATCAGAGGTGATTTGACATTGCAAAAGTTGAGGGAGACAGTTTCGGTTGTATTGCACTGCGACTAAACACTTAACACTACCAAAAGAAACACATATTGAACTGTTGTAAGTGTTAATTAATAGCATATGAGGAATGACCTAGTCTGTTAAAGGAGATCAGACACGGGATTTGGTATTTTGGTTAGTACAAAAGTAACTTTACATGGAAGATAACCTGAAAATAGCAGTTTACTAAGATAGAAAAACACCAAAGAGGTAATGATAAACCATAAAAGAACAAGTTTGGTTAAGGATGCATGGAGAAGATTAACACGGATTACAAACGACGAACTTGAAAAAATTTAGACTAAATTTTTCAAGATGCGTAAACTGTGACGTACCTCCTTTAAACACAGGAACGTGATGGTGACATTGCTGGTGGATTATTTATACAAACTCAACACATTCGTGTTCTATATTCAGGCTTACAAGAACTGGTTAGAAAAGAACGGTCAGGAATCCTGGCGACTACCGGGCATCAACTTCACAAGTGAACAATTGTTCTACATAGGATTTGGTCAGGTGATGATGCATCGTTCCTTTTAATATAAAATGAGCGGAGAGCCTGCTAACACCCCAAGACGTTTTACACAAGCCTATAAGTCTTGCTTCACTCACGACATTTATTGGACACTGATTTTAAAGATAATAGAATAAAGGTCTAGATAGCAGCAGACATGTAAATATTTTAAGGAAAACGACCAATTTTTTAAGTTTGCAAGACATGTTTCGACAGAGCTTCTGTCATCTTCAGTTGAATGAATGATTACAAAGCAAGTTGAATAATAAGTAGGCAAAAATGCTAATTAAGACAAATAGTAACAACAAGAACGTGAAAAGGTGTAAGTTAAAAGGATAATTTTTAGATTTACAGCAATTACACCATGTAAATCTAAAATTATCCTTTTAACTTACACCTTTTCACGTTCTTGTTGTTACTATTTGTCTTAATTAGCATTTTTGCCTACTTATTATTCAACTTGCTTTGTAATCATTCATTCAACTGAAGATGACAGAAGCTCTGTCGAAACATGTCTTGCAAACTTAAAAACTTGGTCGTTTTCCTTAAAATAATAGAATAAAGTATTAAAATTACTGTATTTTCTACTTCAGGCATATTGCAGTAACAGTCGTCCCACGGAACAATATTTGGCGACATTAAGCGATAGGCATTCTGAGGAGAAATTTAGGTAGGGAAGAACCTCTTGGTCAGTTTTGATTCTAGAGCAGTCTTTGCTCTTATTTGGGTAAGAATGTTTGTCTTTGTCACTTTTAATTCTCAGCGTATTAATGTTTTTTTTTTTTTAATTTTGGTATTCCCAACCCGTCCCCAATCATAAAATAATTAGATAGAGACCTTTTGTCGTTGGTTCCGATCCTTCAAGCTGAAGTCAGGATCAGAGAACCTTTCTTTTGGCATGCAGTTGACGGTATAAACACTCATTTCACGGTTAAATTGTCCTTAACACTAGAAACGTTTGAAATTTGGAGAAAGATCGTAAACAATTTTCCTGTGCTTTGCCAGTTAAGATGGCTTTGGGGCATCCCAATGAGCCTACCTTTTTTTTTCTTTTTTGCCTTGACACTACCACATTCTTTAATGTCATTTTATTCCTTGTTGTTAATAGGGTTATTGGAACGTTGTCCAACTCATATGACTTCGCCAAGGCGTTTAAATGTAAACCAAACAAGCCTATGAATCCCACAAGCAAGTGCGCCGTGTGGTGTAAAGATGAAATACAGCTTTAGGACGAGACAGCTGAGGTTCACCTCCAATTTCCTTGATGCTATAGCTAGCTGGCCACAGATGCAAGGAGACAACCATTCAATGAACCACTTTCTATTACATGTAGTTTAGCTGACGTCAGCATTTTTCTATGGTTGCTTGCTGTAATCACGCGATATTACCAAGCCACCAGAAATCTGAACATGAGCAGATCAAAGATAGTTCAGCGGAACATTTAGAGATATCAAATAGAAATATTTTGATTTGATTACAGCCATTCAATTTTCTAGCTGTTCGTCATTACAGGCGAGAGCCTTCCCCTGCGGACTGTATCAGATCTCCATTTAAGGGGTCACTAGGCCAGGAAGGTACTGATTTTTTGTGACTTGTTATACACTGTTCCAGACGTTTGGTTTGTAGGGAAGCAGCGAAAAAATGGCGAGGGAAAATATGGGAGCAATTCAGCTTACCCCAAGCTCGTTTTCCTATTTTTCTCTCGCCGCTTTTGGTGCTGCTCCCACCTGACGGACAGCTGACACAGGCTAGACTAGTTACGACCTGCAAAGTTGTCCGTGAATGGCCACTGTGTTTTTTTGTAATATAAGAACTGTCATCCCTGTAGCCATACTTAATTTTTCATTTACTTAAACATATGCAGTATTTGAACGCAATCAGAGTTTAGCGTTACGAATACTAATTAAAACCGAATTATCAGTTCAAACCAGTGATAGTTCAGTTCCGCTGTCCTGTGTGGGTAGCGTTTCGTTTCAATATTAGGTCACAACTAGACCCAGAATCAGTGACGATTTAGATTAGGACTGTAGTTGCACAAGACACGTGATGCTATATGTTAGGTGAAGCTATAATCCTCCCTTCTTTGATAATTTCTATTGCCTACCAGGAGTGCTGGGAATATGTTGTGATGAACGGAGACAAAATAGGAATAATTTCACAAAAAAAATCTTCCAATAAAAACGATCAATATTCCCAATGGCACTCGTCTATATTTCGGTTACAATTTCTGTTTGGAACTAAAACTTAGGGTTCTAGGACACCGCAATGTTCAGTAGCACCTTTAAGATGCATCAGAAAAATTCCATTTGCCACAATAAACGTTTCAAGTAAACGTATTACGAAGGGCTTTATGACGATTTATGTAAGCCGCATGTTATTGAAAATTTAGTTGTCTTCTTCGTTTGGCAATTGTTAGTAAACAACCATGTTGCAATCAATTAATTTTGAGTCAGTAGACCTGTTTAGGTTGAGATACGATTTGTTCCAGAATTTTAATTTTTAAGAATTGCAAAGGTCTTGTCATTAGCAACTAGCTGTGAGCCTCTGTCCAGAACCTCATGCTATTTAGCTTAATTCAGAGTTAAGAAAGCGAGCTGTGACCTACAACTCTCGAGAACCTTACTGTCTCTCGCACATAGCACATTGGCTAGAGAGTTGTGTTATAGATCAGTCTATAATAGGCTTTAGATCAAGGCTGTGGGTACTTCATTGAAACAAATTCTTCTTCTCTCATTCTAGGAAAAAAATGAGTTCAATTTTAATAAAACTAGCTAGCTTGTTAAAAGAAAATAGTGGAACTAATACGCCCCTCGGAATTAAGAATACTAGCGAGCGAGCCCGCTTAGGGGTAGGGGAGCAAGGAGTGGTGGGAGTTTCCTCGCGGGCTAATGGCGCAGCACTGGTACAGAGAGATGACTAGCATTCTAATTTCCTGCTACGTGAATTGGATTGTGACCTACGCCCTAGGGCGAAGCTGCCCAAACGTATCCATTATATCCCTGAAACAAGAACCAAAAACACTCGTGCAACACCACTTGTTAACTAGTTTGCAGCCATTAGAAATTGAGTTATTCTCCGTGCAAGTGCTATTTAAAAGGACTCTTAAAACGGGTTCCTGACGCGGTAGCCATTCAAGATAGCGATTCCTTTTCCACGCATGCACGCTTAACAAGCCTATTCAAGTTGTGCGAAATGTAGCACGGGCGCGTCATCATCTGTTTGTAAGGGAGTTCGCCGTAAGGTCAAATCTCTCTAGATCTAAAAAGAGAGTGAGCAAAGAGAGCGCCACATGGAATGTTTTGGACACAACTCAGGTTAACTCCCTATACTCGAGATATCGTCACGAAAGCGTTTTGCAGTTTTCACGTCGTTGATCACGAGGTACGGCCATTTACAGGTCGAGTTGTCTTTGCTCAATTTGTGTAACATCGTTCCACCACGCAATGATAAATTCCAACTTCACCAACAATTCTTTTAATACTCTCAGTGCAATGAGATATAAATAAAGCAACTTACTTGCTCCAAACAATAATATACTCGTGTATCTACAATTTTCTCTCCCAAAATCTTTTAAGTATTTCGAAAACTCTTTTTTTCCAAGCATATTTTGCATTCTTAGGGTGGACCATTTGACTTTTGAGGTGGGGGCAACCCTTCCATGCACTGAGAATATCTTTCTCGGGACGCGTGTTTCCATGATATATTTTTCTCCGTTAACATGCTTATTTTATCAAAATCACCCTTTACCCCACCCCTCAAAGTGAAATAGTCCACCCCTTAAAACTCTGTTATAATTTTAAAATTGTTCACATATTTACTTTAATAACCCCAGTCAAGGTTTGTGTAAAATGATTCTTTACAAACACGTTTATTGGTGTGATGATAACACGTCGTCGATGGAAGCTGGAGTTGAACTTTTCAAGTTCATCACTTGTAATCTACCTCAATCTTAAAACCATCTTCGTTCCTTTTTGGTTTATCATCATCTCTCTGGTGTTTTTCTCTGTGAGTTTATATAACTCAAGCACCCAAGAGAGACAAGCTTTCCAATAATTATACATTATTGCTCTCAACACTCAACATCATACTAACGTATAAGAAATAGTTAACAATACAAACAAGAAAACAACTTATCAGTTATTGCGCAAGTCGTTTCGCAAGAAAACTTAGATACAGATTAGCTATCTTAAAGGATAAATAACGTTTAGGAGAACAGGCGAGGGAGCTTTATAGAGAGGAATGCTTCAACGAGACAGGGATGACGGTGTGGAGGAGTTAATAGAGCTTTTAGAGCATCTCGTTGTAGCCAAATTCTAACGGAAATTTGCATAAAGGAAGCCTATTTGCTATTCCTCAGCTTCTACTTCCTTTGTTAAGTGCTCCGCCAGGTCTTTCTGAGTAACGACTGGTTGCCACCAGAACAAGGAGAGCTGGACAGGTAAGATACAGAGTCCGTGGAGAAGTCCAAACAAGACGATACCCATAAACATGCGAAAGAAAATGCGGTAGATCTCCGAAGTGGCGAAGACTAGCACAAGCATCCCCAGGAAAGTGCTGAAACCTGTTTCACAGGAAAGACGAAAGTTCCACGTTAGCTTGTTAAATGTGTTCGGTTTGTAGAAGAGCTTTACGGGTGGTTAGGGGGAAATATGTACACCTTATTCGATGGCTTAACATAGAAAATGCGCGGATATTTCGCGGCACGTGTAACAATGAACAATGAGCAAAATGTCCTCGCGTATTATACGTTGAATTATCGAATTAAGGATTTATTATTCCACTAGTACGCCATTTTCTAGTATTTTGGCTTCTCGTTTCACATCCTACTTCCGTCACCGGTAAATCGTACCTGCGAGTGACGAAAACAAAATACAACTCTGCAGTGCAATACGGGCTCATATTTCGCGCGTTCTCTTGACACCTGGACATATGGACTCGCAGTTTTCTATTCAGTACAGTAACTACTGTAAAACAATTTAAACTTAAAAAAAATCTACTCAGTTAGTTGCGAGGGAAAAAGTTAGTTGCTAACCTCCCATAAAGACGCTGGCGCCTAGCGTACTAACAGCGTCCACAACACGCTTGTTGGCAGTTTCCTCCTCGGACATGACGAACGCATGCGCAATATGCGCGCTATAGTCCACGGCAAAGCCAATAGCCATAACGAGCGTGATCATCGACACACCGTTCAACGACACATTCCAAAAGTACATTAAGCCAAACAATTCAAGCACCAGGGCCACAAAATTCACCACCACAAGGAGCGTCACCCAGCAATCGACCAGGAACAGGGACGTCACGACGAGTACCGCAAGGGCCGCTATGATAAGGTTCCTTGTGGTCTCCCTAGAAATGATGGCGTACTGTTCAAAGAAGATGAACATGCGGCTTATCGGAATCACTCTCAATGGAGACTTTTTGGCGAGATCTTCGCGTATTGTCAACATGGCGTCCTTCTGAAACGTCGAGCTTGAAACGTTCTTCATAAAGGCCGTGATGCGAGAAGCTACCACGCGGCTGCCATTGGACGAAAGTTTCACGCTTTGCTTGAGGAAAGAATACTCTGGAATTTCGAGGAAAGACTTTAGCGCAGGTATAAAATTGGGTCCAGTTATGTTCACCCTCTGGGCGGCAGAAAACTTCGCGAAAACGTCCATCCATGACAAAGTCTGCCCTTGGTAGTGACTGTTTTTTCCTACAATGACTGACAGCTGTCTAATCTGTTCTTGAACAACGCTGTCCTCATAATTGACGTCACCAATAAGCATTATACTGACGGGAATGACTTGTTCGTAATACTTCTCTTGAATAGTAAGAAACTTCATAAGCGAAGAGTCGTCTTTAGCCAGCATCTTCCTGTCAAACCTTTCGGTCACCTTCGTCGTTCCGTAGATTCCCAAGCCAAGAATTCCCACAGACATGAGCAACACCACGAGTTTCACTGGACTAAACATGAGAAATGTTGCCCAATGTTTCATGATGCGGTTTGATGTCTGTGGGCGCGGCTCGTCCCAATGCACCCCGTCTTGTTTAGGTGGTGGTGCCAGGAAGACTGGTAGACAATCTCTTCGACCGGCTTTTATTCTCCTTATGTCAAATGTCATTACAGCCACGAAGAAGGTTATCATCATCACATAAGAAAGAGAAACGGCTAAAGCAGCATAAGTGCAGAAGTAACTGAAAAAGAGTAAAACAAGGTTTTAGAATGAACAGCACCAAAAACTGCCATCTAAAAATACCGTATTGCGGACGTATACAGTAAAAAACAATCTTGCACCAAACAGATCTAGCAAAAAAAAAAAAAAAAAATTAGCAAAAGTCACATTTGCTCCAAGAAAAAAAACACACCCGCCATTTCTTTCATTGGGGCTTTCTTTCGAAACATTACTTCGAGTAAGACTGAAGTAAAAACTGTCAATTAATTTTTTCCCTTCTTTTTCCCTTCCCTTTTTCCTTTCAATTGTCCAGTCAGTGTCTAACCCCGGCATTACCCATTTTTGCCACTTTTATATACCCTCGAACCACTCGAACTAACTGGTCTGCATGTGAGATTACTGAAAAAAGGCGGAAACCGGACAAAAACACATTCTCACCTGATAGCGGGAAAAGCAGATGACGTGCTGACAGCGAATGCAACCAGGTCAGTCATAGTTGTCATAGTAATTGTCGCTCCGGTACGCGACATCACTTCCTTTACGGTCCTGACCACGCCAAATTGACGTGGTTGTCGATCCAGCTCGTCTACAAGAATAAACATATCGTCGATACCTATACTTAACACCAGGTAGGGCACAACACCAACCATGTTCACAAACGTCACGCGGCACCACGCGCAAAAACCAATTCCCGCTAAAATTCCGAGAGCCACTGCGAACACTCCCGAGTTTGCGAGCAGCGAGTGACCGGTCAGTGGATTAAAAGACTTGCCGAGCATCAAACAGGCGAATGAGATCATAATGGCGAATGTTACTGACACTAGAGTCAAGTCTGCACTGCCGTTTTCAGCAATAGCGTCGTCTGTGCTTCTCTCCGCCTCATGAAACACTTCAAAACACTGCGTAGACAGAGTTGACGCTTTGTCCAGGAATTTTTTCTCCCATTCCAAGACCTTCTCGCTGACGTCATCCTCGTCCGGATCTCTGATAAAATACATGAGCTGCAACGCGCTTGCGCCGGTTATATAGCCACCAGTTTCACTTCTTGTCACGTGACCGAACATCTGGCGAAAGTTATACCGGAAGAGTTGGCCATTTCGCATTACCAAACTCTTGTTATTGTACGCTTTATTGACTTCTGTTTGGATCTCATCCAATGATTTACTGCTAAAATTTATGTTCTGGAAAATTTCAAACGGTGCAACAATCACGCAGTCATCCAAAGATTTAGCTTTCTCTCCTGAAAGTGTCAAACAATACTCCGAATATAACTTCAACGTTATAATCTGATTGTGCACCTCTAGGGCCTCTTTCAGACATTCAGGAGCAAGAACATTGGGATGCTCTGGTCGAGACACCACAATGATACCCTCGTCACGGACCTTGAGGCGAAAGAACCTTTCAGCCGTATTTAAGTCTTTGATCGCTCTACTGTCCTGAGGAATAAACAGTTTGACAGCCCTACTTTCTGTCTTAAGCCATGTAAATCCCACAGCACACAAAGAAACGAACACAATACATGCTGTGATGGATGTTAACGGACGCTTGGCTACGAATTCGCCGAGAAGGCCGACAAGGTGTTGAAGAAGACGAACGAACCAACTGCACAGAATGGACCACTTGTGACACAGGTTAAAACGATGTCTACAACAGGATCTGTGGGATAAATCAGATTAGGGAGATACGGGATTTGAAATGTGACTTATTACATGTGAGAAATTTTAAACAAAAAACGGTTTCCTAGTCCCGAGCGTGGGCATAGTACAAAAATCTTCACATTTAATTCTCGACAACTTCGCGGTCAGGGCCGTGGCTAGTAACAGGCAAACAGAGGCACTTGCCCTAGACATTTTTCTTCGAGATTCCAGTGTTGTGTTGTAGTAAACACCCTAACTGACCAGGGCTGTAAATCTTTCTAAAAAAGGTTAGAAAATTCATGACTCACACTCGGAAACTATTACTCAATTTCATTTCGACAGAAAAGACTCAAAGATTCAAACCTAGTAAGGGTAGGTAGTCTATGTTTATTTAGAAATGCTTAGCGATTCCGAGAACTGTTCTGGCTTCGCTTGGGACGATTGGACTTGTTATGCCATTGTCATTACCGAAAATCGCTTCCAATATTATTAATACTTGCCCTGAAGAGTCCTCTCAGCATAAAATGTGATGCATTTTCAAAGACCATTAAGCTGGATAAAATTTCAAATTACTCATCAGAAAGTTGAATGCATTCATAATAAAACATCAGCGGACGCTACTTCCCGAATTTCGCTTTCGAGCACCTGTCACTGCTGACGCCGGTTCAGTGTGCTGAGTTCGTACGCCTTTCAATTAAAAAAAGCTTACTTATTTCTCTTCACACCCACCAGCCAGTTAACCCAAGTATTTGCACTTCTTCAGCAAAGGTAAAAAGTTTTCTCACCCTTCTTTGTCACTGTTCTTCGACGTTTCTTTGCCCTTATCTTCGATACCATTGCATTCAATTAAGAACGGCTCGTCAACAGTCGCTTCGCCCACTACAGTCATTGTAAACAATAAATCCAACTGGCGAACGAAGAAAATCTGCGGCAGCGCATCAAGCAAATACGCGAATCAGGAAGTTCTGTGGAGCACTGAATATTGAGCTAGTTCATTGGCAAACATTCGAGGACTTTGATGGACTTATTCTCCCGTGATTGTCCTGAGAGCCGAGCGAATCTTGGAACATCACAGCCACGATCACCACAACTGGCACCTGGCACCTGCCCCTTTTCATCTGCCGGACTGATTCGTTCTTATTGAAAGCTGAATACTTTAGGCTATACGACAAAGATTTTCTGGATATATATAGGCTCGAAAAGTCCGCATATCTGCCTGTGAATCGAAACGACGGCAGTCACCGACAGTACTTGTCCGCCATGACTTCCAAATAGAAATGCAAATTTCGGATTCGCTGACTGCAAGACATAATTGTGACGTCACAAAATACACATGGTCGGCACACGCGAACGAATAAATTTAATTTATTTTGTAAGTGGCTGTTTATATTTGAATCCAAGACCTGTACATTATCCCGTTTGAAGCATTAATTCATTCTTTTTAAAAGTTGCGTGTTTATCGTATTCGTCCAAGCCAATATGGCTCTACGTCTGACTTGTCGACAACACTTTCTGTAACTAATATTCGTGAAAATGGTGAATTTAAAATAATTAGCAACTCTTGTGTTTATAATTTCATTTTTAAAATACTTTCATGCTAACTGGCCCCCATGAATGAAACACAAACTGAATATACAAGTGAATATATGAAAGATCATATATTTGAACTGCGGAGAAAGATATGAAGACATGATACACAACTTAAGCAGCTGTGAAATTATATCTTTACTTTCTCCGCGGTTCAAATATATGATCTTTCATATATTTACTTGTATCTTCACCATCTACGGGTATACAACGGGCTCACAACGTAACCAACTCCCAGTTGGCTTGATACCTCACTGAGTTGATAAGGCACTACACGAGGGGGGCGTTGGGATTTTCGGTTTTGCGGATTTGGCCAATTTTTAGTTCGGTTTTTCGGTTTTTGTCTCTTGTGCGTTTTGCGGGTTTTCTCCAATTCAGTCTTTAGGTGTGGTTTTTGGTTTTTGCCAACCACGATGGCGGTTTTTCGGATTTTTCTGTCCAATGCATTTTACGGTTTTTCTGCGTGGCTTTGTCAGGGAACCAGGTTTCCCAGGTTCTCTCTCCTCAACGCCAAAGAAAGGTTGGCATTGAAGCCTGATATGACGCACCGGCAACTTCTTACAGAAATGTTATTAGCACTAGTACCACTAGTACCACTAGTAGCACTAGTAGCACTAGTACTAGTACCACTAGTGCTCTTTCTGTTGTTTTTGTCTATTTTTGTCGTTATAATAATAATAATAATCATCTTTATTTATTGAGGGTAGCACACAACAGTAATAACTGAAAAAATATAAATATTTACAGAATAAAAAAGATGACGCGTTAAAAATTAAATGTAGAAACTGATTCGCAAATATGTAACGATTATATATAAAAAAAACTGAGATATGAGATACACTAAAATATTAAAAAGCGAAGCATTGGATTAAGTCTAACACAGAAAAAAAAAGAAAATCGAAAAACTGTAAAAATTTACATCATTAAATGGTCCAATTCCTTATAATTGTCCATAAAATGTTTAAAAATGGATTTTTTGACGCTTGCCATAGTTAGGTTGGTTTTTGATATGGGAAGGCATCTTATTCCAGAGGTGACTAGTCGATACTGAGAAAGACCTTCCACCCTCAGACTCCTGTTTGAATCGGGGGCAGACAAGGTTTAATTGACAATGCCTGCTCGTTCTTCCGTTCATGTCTGCAGTTCCAAAAAGCATCTGGGTAAGATAAGATGGGCCCTCCCCTGAAATCCGAGGCGTGCAGCTAAGTCGAACGATGTGTAAATTGCATTTGCTGTGGGCGTTGGAATTTTACTGATCAGCAAAGCTGATATGATAAGTACGTATTATTTCTTACCTTTGAACCGGGTCAGATCTTTCACAGACTATGTAAAGCAGCAGCATTTTCGTTTGCGGTTCCTTCCCACATTTGCGCTCATGATGTTTCACCTATATTCATCGCCTCGGCAAGTGAACTTTCTAAGGCCGTAAATACCAGCTCTGGATATATCGATATTTGACCAATTCTGTAGTTTATGGACCGGCAATCCAGAAGAACACGGGTGAATAGCGCATGTAAATAGTGTGCGTTTGAACCAGTTTAGGACCTGAAACTATAAATCCATGATCTCTCCCCAACTGCAATCTCAAAAGAAACGGAATTTAACCTTTTTTCTTTCCGTTGGGAGTTACGTTCCGAATGAAAATTTATGTTCCATTTGCAATTTTTGGATTTTTTCGGCACCAGATCCAAGCCATTCGGCTTTCACGTTACGCCTCAATCAAAATGGCGATGGAGTCGTGTAAAGGTCAAATGGAAGACATTCTTCCCATACGGATATTCCCAATCGAAATATTTGGATTTTTCTGTTGCAAACAAACAAACAAACATAGAAAAAAAGGGCCTTCATTTCTCCGACCATGTGGAGGCTCGTAGAAACAATACAATACAATAATACAATAACTTTATTTATACGACGAATATATACAAAGCTCTATATCGCTTTACAGTCATGAAAGTTAAACTAAATATGATAATTTAAACGAAACGAGCATCTTATGGCCAGCGTCAGTTGAGTGGGAATGATAATGGCCAATGGACAGTCGTAACTTCGTTAAAGAACAGTATTACGTTATTTGCTTGCATCCAAACAACATATCCATTTCTCAGTGACGCTTGTCTTGGCGACTGACGCATTTGTGCACTAACCGACGATCACAATGCCAGGCAAGAGAAATTATTTTCGGTAGGCCTAAGTCCACATGCGCAATTCAGGCACGCTTAACTGCTTGTATACAGTTACGCTTATACTCGTACACGCTTAACTGCAAGGAGGAAATAAATAAACCTCTCTTGCATCTTGCTATGCTATACGAGTTAAAATCAACCAATGAAACGAAACCTCAGTGACAAGAGCAGTTACCAGTAAAAATTTTCTATACTGCAACTCTGCAAGCAACTCAAAAGCAGTATCATCGGCTTGCACTCTCCTACCATCCCCTCCCCCTCCCCCCCCCCCCAAAAAAAAAGGCAAAAAAAGTACGGGATAGACTACATCGACGACGTCTACATACGGCCACGGTCTTGACTGACTTGTGGCTTCTTGACTGACGTGTGGCTTCATGACTGTCTTCATCTCCGAGGGAAAGTCCTAGAATGGAGTCTGCACGTGGCATTACGGCATTGTAGTCTATTATGGCAGTTATTACTATTTTCAAGTTTATATCTCACTGGTCGCTATATTATCCTTATCCCTGACGTTATTCTATAGCTGAAATCGAGCACGTAAGTGCATGTCTTTGTACGTGTAGATCCAGTGTTTTGGCAGATGGTGTAACAAAGTCAGTAACGTAGGCCTTTGACTGAATCATGGAAATTGCCAATAAAACACAATGGGTGTTGAATTAAGCGATGATCTCACAACACCTTGAAAAACTGCTCACGCTAGCACTTTTGATGCTTTCAGAAGGGTTTCAGCCGGAGGGCGAAAAAACTTCGTGACGAACCGTGAGTTCGGTTAAACCAAGAAAAGAAACCAACGTCTTAGGGTCAAGACCCTTCTTCCGGAATCCATTAGAAGCAGCAGAATCTGCTTTGAGAAGGTAATGGGGCGCCCACTCTTGTCCTCGTGAGTTTTTCATTACGGAAATGATTCAGTGAGCTGGGGAAACGAAAGGAACTGCCCTGTGCGGTGACTCACCCCTTGTACTTGCTGTTTAATTTCGCCATATTCAACAAAAATTTCTCATCTCTTCTGTTTATCGCGACAGAACAATACGATAAATTGAATTGATTTTCGGTCACACGTGGCGCGTTTCAACTTGTCTTAACGGGTAAGGAAATCTTTCATCATGATGATTAATTCAAGCCAAGGTGAACGCATTTACACGTAAATTTCTGGGGCAGTCAGCTTGCATAATATATTTTCGCACATTTATCTGTAACTAAATAATTATTTGTTCTATTCATTGCGTGAATTGGGTTTAAAATTAAAAACAAACGAAAGGGGAACGAATATTTTTCCACGGGCTTGTAAACAGGAACAGAGAACTTGAATGCGGCATAGTTTAAAAATACTCGCGGTTTCCGCTTAAGTCGTCCGCTAGAAGCTGATTACATTGCGCTGTTCGTGAAAGAGAAAATTTTCTTTTGATCATTAGAAATGGCAAAGCAATACTTGCCGCATGTAGAGAAATTTTTCAATGACGTAAGTGAAGTTACACACTGACTCAATAAATGCTATCTTCGTTCCGCGTTCCACCCACGGTGATTGTGAAGTGCAAAATTAATTGTTTGGCTTACAGTATAAAGCAATTGATTACATTTCCAATCACTCTTGGGATGTCTTTGCATTAACAGTTATTTTTTCAGATAACGATGAGCGTCACTAGAATTTTTTGCCATGTTTAGGGCAGGAAAATCAAAGTTCGAAAACTTACTCCAGGGAAAAAAAAAATTGCACTAGGGCCACCCCGGAAGGGAACGTTTCATGCTGTTGCTACCATGTGATCAAAATCACCCAATCAGACAATCTTTTCAGCCTGCCCAGTGGTGACTTCCGTGTTGCGAAGGTGATCGTATTCGAGTGGAAGTGAATTTCTGGAGTAATCTGTAGACTTTTGGCTTCACGTGTAGAAGAAGATCTCTAATCGATTCCCCAGAAACAGATTCATGGTAGAAATGGGGGATGGACATGTGTTGATTTCAGGCTTCCTTCGGAAATCGCCGCCAGAAACCAAGTTCAAAGTCAGTTCGGTAAGTGTCCGAGCGAAAATTATGCACAGTTCCGTTCAAACATGCATGGTGAGAATCGATTTCAAATACGCTTTAGCTGATATTTGGCTGCGTCGCATCTTTGTGGAGGGTTTCAGCTACATTAGTATATCGTGAGTCGATTCAATAGCTTGTATACTTGATCAATACTTATTTTTTTCTGTTCATTCCGCGCCGCATTGATCGAAGGTCATTGAAGTCAGTGCTGGCGTATTCTCTCACAGCAATTAGGCGAGACTGTGCCGTTTCGTCCCTTTGCCAGTGTTTGTGCTGTTGTTTTGTATGGCACTAGCTTCGGTATGGTTAAGCTGCTTGTGAATGCGTCAGAGAAAGTAAGGTTTGCGTAATGAACAGCAGGCTTTTATACGTTTCAATCGTTCGCGTCGGATGTTCATTCGTAATAACGCGTAATCCAAGAGTTCTAGATGTTCTCGACGACTTCCGTAGTCTATCGAAATTAATGAATTCTTTCGTATTTCAACGGGTATCAAAGGTTCCTTCAAAAACAAAGGCAATGCTAGAAGCTGAAAATATCGACTCTCTTTATATCTGCCGCCACTTGTTTGCTGGAGTTTGTCGACCTTTGTCGACATTGTAGATTATACATCAGAAGATCTACATGTATACTGCAGTAAAATCTGCGGTTCGGTGCGGTCATCTGGTAGTGATTGAATGAATATACGTCGGTTAGTTAATTTGCTTTTAGAAGCACAATTTCGTAAAATCCACAATGTATGATGAAAGCTGGCTAGTTGTGCCGACTTTTGCAATAATAACTTGCATTCAAAATTGAAACACGATCCACGAAATACTATCTGCAGTTTATTCCCAAGTATTGAAGCAAAATTATTTTCATTGACTTCGGTTCTTCAGGATTTTTCGAACGAGCTACATGTATAAAGCAACTGGTTTCTTGCAACGAGAATTGATACAAAAACATACAATGTATTTTGCTGTATGAAAATGCTAATCAAAATAATTTATCAGATGTTTTCTGTAAATTTATGAATACTTTGCTTATTAGTAGCCTTTTGTAATAGCGCTACAGGTTAAAAGAGTGATGTAAAAGGAAAATAGTAAGGAGAGAGTCAGGATTTATCTGTATTTCATTTTCCACGGTACATGTAACAGGTTATTTTAAAGACAAATATTTTGGTGGTATACATGTATTAGAAAAAAAATCTATATGCGGTATTATTAAAGCTAGTGACCATGGTACATGAAACAGTGTACTGCACAAATAATAAACGAACAATTTGAAATCAGTTAGCTTTACATCAAACTGAAGGACTTTTCTTTGGAGTTCATTTATTACAAATAGCTGTTATTCCACTGATAACTTGAAACTACAGTCATTGTCTTTCGACATTTTTCCCTGAGGCTCCAAGTTATTAAGTTATGTGTATTGTTGTCAGATTTCCATTTCTATTTCCTGTATCTTGTCTACCACACTGGTGATACATGTATGAGCACCAGGAAGTAACTGTAATGTTGTGAACTGTGTACAACAAGAACAGTCTGTATATTCCCAAGAGGTCCATAAACTTTCAGTTAATGATTACAAGAATGTGCATTAATGCTTATAAGTTGTATGTGGGATATATATATATATATTTTAAACAAGCTTGAGATTTCTACCACGTGATAGTTAACAAAGGCGCAGCCCGAGTCAAAAATCACACATAGAAATGGAGAGCAAATAATCTAATTGTTTTAGTATAAATCTACTAGTCATTCAAAACTTTATCCAAATTCTCTTCACAGACACTTCAAAAATGCAAAGAAGTGGCCGTCATTTTGGTAAAAACCGCACACTGTTGAGCTACTCACTATCTACAATGGAAAAGATAGTGAGTAGCGTAGCGAATCAGAAAATGCCATTCATGATAGAACGCTAGTAGATTTATACTAAATGTCAATATATATAATAGTACATAATATTGGTTGTCTGAATACTCCAGATTCCTACTGCAGTGGTTGATTGAAAAACAATTTGAACTTGGTAACTTAATATCAAACTGAGGGACTTTGCTTTGAAGTTATTTCAGTTTTACATACATGTATGTCTGTTTTTCCATTTTTGACAAGTTGAACTGGATGGTCTACCCTGATAACTTGAAATTACAGTTGTTGAATTTCTACACATTTCCCCAAGGCTCCAAGTCATT
>NC_138153.1:7829800-7839800 GCF_964199315.1 Orbicella franksi
TGATATAGTTCAATGAAATTTTACATAGTTTATGACCAGGAGCGAGTCTGGTCAGTAGCGTTTTTGTAGGCGTTTGTTAGTGCCTTGGCCATCTGTTAGCATTTGTTTAGCGTTTGGTGCGTTCTGTAGTGTTTGCAACAGTCATATGGTCGTGAGAGCCCTGGGGCTGACATTGTCCAGCAGTATTTTTGGTTAGTACATGTGTTGTCATCCCATGTGCTCACAGTATGTTCATCGCTCTGTTAGTGTGGCGTTGTGGACTGAATTATAGTGTAGCAGTTCTTGGCGTTCCCTCCCTATCCCCCCCCCTCTTTTCAGCATTTTTTTTTTTTCCACCAATGCCATCTGGTTTGAGTGTGACGGGTGCCTGTAGGGGGCTTGGCGCGGGGGGGGCTCGTGGCTTGGTTGCGGGTTGAGCAGGCCAGTCGGGTGTTCTAGTGCCTTGGGGATGTGCCTGGGGTTGCAGCCCCCGGGCTTCATAGGCACCTTCCCTCCACTAGCGACTTGGGCATTAAACAAGTATTAAGGTGCCACTAACCCCAAATTTTTTTATATAAATTTCCTTTTTCTCCTGATCACCACTGTGAAGAAATTATTGTTGTAGCTATTTTCGTTAATTTTCTATGAATTTTTTAAGTTTCTAAATTTGCCCTTTTCCATGTTCACAACCGAGGAATACCGGAGAATGGGACCAGTTGGCTTCTGACGTCACTTCGGGAATAACAATATTTTGTTTCTGAGAAGAATGTATGCGAACATGCGATAGTGTGTCAAAATCGTTGCAGAATGCAAAGAAGATATGTTGTTGGAGGCTGTAGCAATACGGGATGTGTAGAATAGAGTATTCCTCTTCATTCAATACCTCTATCTCAGTGAAACTCTTCAAGAAATTTAAAGGAGAAAAAGACCAAAGAAGTGGGCTGATCTGTGCAAAGCTAAAGCCGGGGAGCCATTGAGGATTTCTTCGATCTTGGGTTCGCTGCTACTGTAAAAAACTAGAGATTTTCATGGCCTGTATATTCTTCTCTATCTCTACTAAGTGGAAAGCTTGAAATTGTCAAGGTACTGCATAAGACGAATTTGGGATAAGCTGGAAGCCATCTGATTATTTTGAGCGAAGACAATCCTCCGAGTCGTAGACGAAATTATAGGTGAGGAAATTACACGGTAAATTAAACGCATCGCGTTTTTTGTACTCGAAGTAGAGACTTGTCTAAACGAATAGCAAATGAAACCTATGTTCTCCAACGACGCAAAGAAGATTGTGGAGGCTTCGAACTGGTGAACTAGCTATGTATTTGTGGGTTTTAATGAAAGCGCATGCACGCCGGAGGTCGCCTGTAATCCGGCCATGTTTCTCAATGGCCGTTCCGAATACAGAATTGTTTTGTTCGTTGAGCTTCGTCTTTGAGGAACAAAATACATGTATATCTAAATTACGAACTTAGAATGGAATAAGCATTTATAAAAAAATATATGAGGAAAGTGAAACAAACGATTAAGATTCAACTCTATAGCCACCGACGGAGATTGTCCTTCTTAAAGAAGAATGCGCTTGTCAGTCAACCAAAATGGTTAGTAAAACTATTTTCAATCATTGATCTGGAGAAGTAGGCAGGAGTGGAGTATGACTGAATCGCATTTTAACTTGTATTTCGGGGGAAATTAATGTTTGAATGTAAAAATGTTTTGACACTCCGAAATTTGCACGTTTCGTAAAGTCAAATTACCAACTCTTCGTGTTCATTTACATCTTTGTAACTCTCTAAGAGCTGTAAGCTAACTCTTCAGTCATTATCTGTACCTTTATAACCCAAATGGACCGGAAGATTGTTGATCCCGGCCTAAAAATAATTATACAACGCGGCAATCTCGACTGGCGACCTGCACTTCGAAATGGAAAAAAAATATGTACATCGCAGCCGTCCAGATCTTAGTTAGACTCTGAATTGTAATGCTAGATGATACAGTTCTTTCACTTAAAGTTCTTGTCCAGTTTTGATAAAATATGAGTCACAAATAACCTGAAAATGTTTTGACAACCCTCGCAGCTCAGTCAAAAGTCTCTTGAGTGTTTTAGTCTGGTTCCCGAAGTGAACTAGCTAGTAGCCCAACGCAGATCCCACTTTGTGCGGTCGTGAACATAGAAATTGCATGTTTAAACGCCTGCAGAAATGAAGGGATTTTATCAATCAAGATAATTTTTTCACTGAAATAGTCAGGGAAACAAGTAGATTTTATTAAAGGAAAAAAAAATGGGGGTTAGTGGCACTTTCATTCATATTCATATTTTACTCAAGTTGTCAGAATAAGAAGGCAAGTACATAATGCATGCAAAAGTGACGAATAAACATTAAAACGATCTGGATTAGCTGACCAATGTGACAAATAAATGAAACATATCTTTTATAAGATTAGTGGACTAAAAAAAAACTCAGGACATACATGTACCTGTACCTATAGAGGGTCGTACAGGGATATTCTCGTAATGCTTGATTAGCTGATTTTATTTTCGGTGAATTTAGGAAATTATTCTTCATGACCCGTGACCTGAAGGTTTTGCGTGACCTGTGAAGAACCTGAATTATTAACCGATATTCCTGATTTTACCACTCTGTTCTACGTGATTTTGAGAGGCAGGTCCTCTGAATGCTTAGAGTCATCTATCAAGAGTGACTTACATGTAGGTATGGGATTTGCAATATGGAGCCTTGACTTAGCCATTCACGATTTTTTTTTTTATTGCAATATCTTACATTACATTACATACAAAAATTACCTACCATTCACGATTTTGCTTTCTTTTGACACTGTTTCTAGTGTGAGAACAGGTCATTAAAAAAAAGTATCTTACATGTGCTTGCTTATTTTCGTGATTCGGGAAAACAAAATTTTTATATTCATGATCCTCTATTTTTCCGTTCATGAACCATGCCAGAGACCCCACTGTACAACCCTCTCTTTATGCTCTTGCTTTGTATTGGGCATACGTTGTGCAGGTTTCACACCCAGATCCCGAGGTTGTGCGTAAAGGCCAGGTTGCTCATCACAACTGTTTTGAATGAAAGAAGAAACAAAGGCGAGTCACCACTGGAATTCAGGCAACTTTCTTTTGTGTTTTATGACGAAATGTTGGCCAATCCAAGCATTCTGTTTTGTTGAAAAATGTTTCATGCCATTCGTCTCATTTGATGCAAGTTCTCAATCAAAGTTGGCAGCAAAATCATGCAAAGTAGCTGACAAATTTTGCCGGCCACTGGCCCTTATTGAAAACCCTGTATGCGTGGTTTTCCTCTCAGTACTGAATAAGTCCTCCAAGCTGCAACCATTTTGGGTGCCGTGGCAAGTGAAAAAGAACATTTGGTCGCTAAATTTTCCGAAATAGTGCAACTAGTGAGAGTATTTCGTGACCAGTACAGTCCAAATGGCGGATCTCATCAAGAAGGGTTTTTAGTGTTATCACTGAGCAAAATGAATTCAACCACAATTTTGCATATTTGTCTTCCTCACCTGTTTCTTTGTTCTTTTATTTACATGTACTTTCCTGAACAGTAATTAAGACTGTTCAACAATTCAAATAAAGAAAGCATGCTTCGATTTTGTCAACCAAATCTGTCTTAGTGGCAACCATTTTACAGGCCAAGTCTAATAGGGTGTGATAAAAGAAAAAAAATAAAAATAAAAAAAACCCAGAAATTACATGAAATTTCTGGGACAGATTATGGGATATTAATGGACTATTATGCGATAAATTATGCAAATTATGCAATTTTTCCCTGAGGTATTTTAAGCATATTCTACTAGGTTTCATAAGACCAAAACCACTTTTGCACTGCTCCAAACACAAATAATTTTGAATGTAAAGGAACAAAAATTAAACATTATCCATAAATTGGGATAAGGAAAGACTCAAGGTGTTTGTTCACTACAGACGTCTGAAGATGATCAATCACAACATAATTTGCATCGTTAGCCTATCATCCACGTGGGAAGGGTATTTTCTTGCTCTATTTTTCACATTTAAAATTTGGCAGATGGTGTGATTTAGTCTTATCAGTGGAAGAAACAGCAGGCTTTTTCACTACAAACGTATCCACAAGGGACATTTGTTTCAAATTCCAGGAAAGAAGTAACCTTTTGCCATCAAAATAAACATGGCTTGGATTATAGTTGTCAATATATACCAGCACTTCTGATTGGCCCAAGCAAGGAAAGGAATTGTTTATATTGTACAAATAGGCAATTCTTTGAGAGTGAAAACTAATACCAGTCCCCAGACATCCAAGAAATGTCTTGAACTTCAGTTGTTTACAAAATCAAAGGTTGTAGGAGGTTTTTGAGGCTGTCTCAAAGGTAAATCATCTTGAAACAATGTGTAGACGTGGCATATTTCCTGACAAAGCATTAACTAGGTTTATTTTGTTAAAATTGTGCAGTTTTTCATGAATTTGGATGTGATTTGAGGTTGATTGTTTGAAATTGCACCATCGCATGATATCGAAGGGCCTGATTTTTTAGGAGGCTGCCAAAAGGCAATTTATGAAAAACTTACGTATGGAGCCCTGGGAATGCAAATGAATTGTACTGTTTCATCCTTGTTTTTTGTTTGTTCTTTGTATCTTGTTCACTGTACATGTATTTTGAAGGAGTGTTGCTTCTTATGTTTTATTTCTTTGAATTAATTAATCTAATGCCATATTTGATTTGTTCTTACAGAAGTAACTCATATTCATGTTAACTGCTCAAAATAATAATAATTAGTGATAATGATAATGATAATAATAGTAATTGGACCTCATGTCGTACAATTCTGGGAGTAATCACACAAGTAATTTCAATATGGGACAAGTCGAGATTATGAGCATGATTACTCCCTGAATTGTAGGGCCCGAGATCCAATTACTAATTAATTGTCTCTATAACAAACTTCAGAATTAAAATGTTAAGTGTCCGGTCAAAAACTATTATTTAAATTCTAACTTTGTTCCAAGGCTGAAGAGAACAGACCAAGACAGGAAATGGTGGCCTGAAAGAACGTAGTTTTCTAGATCTTGAACTTGAGAGGTCATACACTGTAAGTTTGAATAGTTCAGTTAACAGATTGGCATATTCTGATACATTTGTATTCATTTATCTTTTCTTCCCAGATTTGAACACAGCTCAGAGAAGCAATGAATACCAAGCATCTCCACCTCATTCTCACCCCATTGCAGCTGCCAAACTGCGCACAATGAGTCCTGTTGGCTCTCCAGCCAGTGTTTTATCGTCGGGATCAAGTGTCAAGTCACCATCGAGCCCTTGTCCACTTTCCTTTCCTAAACACATTGTCAATGACATGAACAAAGCCAGGTCATTAAGTGACCCTCCAGAACTTTCAAATAGCCCTCAAGTTCATTACGACAAGCACCGAAGGCAGTCTGAGCAGCTTGGACCTGCAACAAAGCCAACGGGGAATCCCACAGAGAATTATGGCACACTGCCTTCTCCTAGATTTTCATCTCGGGATACTTATGACAATTTACCAAATCCAAAAAGAATCCAGAAAGTTGGGGAAACACAGGACAATTATGATGATGTTCCACTCCCTCGACCAGTTGAACGCTTGGCAAGTCCCTCATCTCCCAGAGCAAAACTAACAGTGAATCATCTCTCACCCAGCCAAGAAGACTATGATGCAGTGCCTCTACCACGTCCGGTCTCCCAGGGAAGTAGCAGATCCTCTCAGGAGGTGTATGATTTTGTCCCTCCTCCAAGGCCAACATCCTCTTGCAGTGAAACACAGGATCTCTATGATGTTCCTCCTTTAGTAAGACCCGAGGAGAGTGAAAATTATGACAGTGTTCCCCCAGCCAGGCGAAGGCCTTCTTATAGTGACACCCAAGATGTTGGAGGTTTCTCTGTTCATCTAGGTCTTGGAAATGCACAGGAGAACTATGATGTTGTTCCTCTTCCAAGGCCAACATCTCATAGTGACACACCAGATGGCCGAAGTCTCTATAATAATTCCTCATTTGGAAGAGCACAAGAGAAGGAAAATTACGACTTCGTTCCTCAGCCACGGCCAGTGTCTTCTTGTAGTAATACAGAAGATGGTCAAGGTCTCTATGATTTTCCTCCAGTTGGAAGAGCATCAGAGCAAGCCAACTATGATGTTCTACCTCCTATGGGCAGACAAAGATATCTTGACCTGGAGAAAAAGGAAAATTATGACGTTGTTCCAATACCACGGCCTACTTCACAAGAGATTTATGATGTTGTTCCACCAGCTAGGCCAATGAGAACGCGAAGTGAATCTGGGAGCACACCTAGAGATCAAAGTGGTGGTGATCCTCGTTTTTCTGACGTGTTTCAATCCAATGGGCAGTCTGATACAGATGCCTATCATTGGGTTCCTTCCCCTTCCCACACCAGAAAAGATCCTTATGACACTCTGCCAAACACTACACGCCCTGTTAGTGCAGATTCTGGACTAAATGCTTCGTTTTCAAGTATTTGCTCCTTGAAGTCGGATGGTCAGGATGACAAGTATGATGCACCATTACCACCAGTTCCAAATGAGAAAAGAGATTCAGGATCATTGAGTGATGAAACACCTGACTTTGATGATGACAATGAAGGGATTTATGACAAGCCACCCAATTTGACATTCAGAGACTCAATTTATGATGTCCCTCCCAAACTTGGAGGAGACAATGTTCTTCCAACACATTCAGATGAGATATACGATGTTCCTCCTATGGCCTCTGATGACATCTATGATGTGCCACCCCCACACTCCAATCAAGGTACATGTATGAATGTTGACTTAAAATATCTCAGTTATTGGGAAAATAAATGTGGCAATTGTTAAGTTTATAAGTAGATTGGAATATGGCTTGTATGATATACATGTACATGCAGTCTTGAAATTACTGACTTGGGTCTTTGATCAGGCAATGTGGAAGCACATGGCTCCCAATGATGGATCACTCTACAAAGCATCTTGCTAAAGTGAAGAGCACCACCAAGCCATTGATGCCAACACAAGATCACTACCATGCTAACCAGAATTCCTTTCACACAGTTTCCAGTTAATACATGTACTGATTGTCTAAAAGTTGTTATCAGTATTGTTATATCTAGTCTACAGTGTATAAGTTAATTCATTTTAAACATCACAGAATCGTGGTATGAAGGGGATTTCTGTTACGGCAACTGCAAGATGTTGTTCTTTACTACTCAGGTTGCTTAAGCAATCCAAGTGGACATGCAGGAGTTCCAGTGGTTGATCGTTCTACGAAACCCCCACCTGAGGTCAACAGAGCCATGAAGCCAAAGGCCCTTGGACAAGACCACAGCTACTATAATATGGCACCACCAGTTGATCGAGGAAGCAAACACAATAGAGGTAATATGCCTCAACCAGAGCATAGCTACATCAATTGTGGCTCTCTAACCCAACAGCGTCCACAGCATCTTCCTCTAGTAAAAAGTCTAAGTGGAAACCCTTATGTTGGGTCATTGCCCAGTCAACAAAATAGATGGCCAGCAGTGCAGGAAGAAGATGCAGAATATTGCTTGATGGAGTCCGTGCCAACAAGATCAACTTCTTCACGATGCTACAGTTTTGGGAAAGATGAAAGACGAAAGTCGCCAGTTTCGGATCAGTGTTATGAAGACATGTCTGCAATAAAGGCAAAGAGGCTATCTGGTACAAAGAGCAGTTCATCATCATCCTCCTCCTTAGGTGACAATGATGAATACACCCATATGACTCCTCGTCATGTTGGTTCTTCACCAATACAGGTGTGTGCACATAATGTAATGATTTCATTTAGCACTGTCCTTCCAACAAGCAGATCTGTCTAATAAGCATCCCTCTCTTAAGCATGTTCTTGCAAATAGTCATACCCATATTGAAAAGTAATTATATTAGATAATTGTGCCTCTATTCCAGTAAGTACTGCTATTATGCCATCAGGGTACATTAAGTTGGCCCATATTGGTTTCTCTTTTGAGCTGCTCATGTCAGTTGTCCCTCAATACAAACAAACTGGTCTTCTACATTTTGTTGGTTTCTGATATGTTGTTTTCACATGAGAGCAAAACTCCTACAAATGAAAGAGTGCTCTTTCATTTTGCACATTCAGATGTCTCTATTCAAAAATATATGCCCTGTTACAGGCACCTTGTCTCCAGTAATAACCCTCCCTTGTGCTCCTAAAACTATATATATATAAAATCACATAATTGAATCATTAAGGTACTTGGTACGTTTACATATTGAACTCAGTGGTCAGATGATGTGCCTCCCTCTACATGTACTTCAGGGAGGATCAACCAAAACTGTTACAGGAAGCAGCATTGAGTTTAGCTCTGTCGATTCCGTGAATTGGCACAAAGTTATTCCGTAAAGAATAATGCAAAATCCATCAATTTGTCCTTGTTGTACTGGGCAAAACAAATGATTTAGATGCATTTCAAAACAGACTGTTTGATTATAGAATTATAGGGTTCCAGATAAGATGTAAAGAAAAGTTGCTATTACGAAAATAATTGGAACAGGTCTCCTTGTTGAGTTTTGTTTCTTATCTGGAACACTATTAATTTGTACAGTCAGACCCCTTTAATACAGACCGAAGCATAAAAGGGGCAGAGCTGAGTGTCCTTATCATGGAGGTTTCACATTATAGAGGAACAAATCATATGAATTCTAGTTTCTTTGGGAACAAGAAAAGTGTCCATAATGTAGAGTGTTCAGTGTGTCAGTGTTATGGAGGTGTCTGTAAGGCAAGGGTTTATTAATTATAGACATGCACTTGAAATGTTAATGTGCAAGTTCCCAATACCAATTTTATAATGATACTAATAATTATTTTAAAATGGTCATTTTGCAGGTGGAACAGAGACAGAGGAAAGATCTTCTATATGCTGAAGTTGAGATAGCTGAAAGTCCCCACCTGAAGCCACATTCTGCTCCAGTGGCCAGAAAAGCAAACACTCATTATACATTCATAAATGAGGAGTCTACTCGAGCACTGTTACAAACATCTAATGCACGGAGAGAAAATCGCTGAGCACTTATCAAGCACACGTCCAAAAAAATATAGCTTCTTTATGTGACAAGTACACTGTACATGACTCACTGCAACATGTTGAATGAAAGTCATTTCTTGAGAAAGAAATAAGCTATTTCCATGATATTCATGAAACTTTAGTTTCTTTCTTTTGATTGAAAAATGGATTGAAATATTTGTTTTTAAAGTGGATCGTAGAGAATTTTAACAAGTGTATTACATGCCTCATTTGAGGCCAAGGCATTTTTTTCTTGTACATACCACTTGTAGATTGTAAAGCTGTACATGAACAGTAGATAATGCAAAAAAATATATTTTCATAAACAAGACGATTGTAGAGAAACATTAGAATTGAGAGATTAATATTTTGAAAATTACCAAATCAGAAAACTGACTTTGAAAACAACAACAGCTATAGTAGTCGGCCTACATGTACAATGTACATGTCTCTTTATTGCAGTAATAATAATTATTATGAAACAAGTAAATTTAATAGAAACTGGCACATAACATGTCCATGAGCATACATGTACAGCTGTAGCCTGCTGCTAATATGCCAAGAGCGAGTTTACATTTTTCCTTTTAATAACAATTTTTAATTTCTTTTAAGTGATTACCTGTATCTTTGTGATTGGAAAGTTGACTTAATATAACAGTTTTAAATTAAAAGACCAGATACAATCTTAATTTCTGGCACTTAAATGAAAAGTCCATTTTTTAAAAAAGTCTAAATAGTAAGAAGAAAAGAGTTAACACTACTTGTTATACTGCCTTTGATTATCTATAAGAAATGTTAGGTCGCAGTGGCTAGAATTCAGTGTCTCTCGCTCCTGGTCTAACATTGGGGAGAATTGTTTGGTGTATAAACACTACTGTTAGTTTATAGTGACTGTAACCATTTCGCTCAAAGAGTCGCATTATGAAACATGTCATGGAGTTCACGT
>NC_138153.1:7844800-8017300 GCF_964199315.1 Orbicella franksi
TTATGCATCCAGTCGATTGAAGACGCCACGAGTTTCTGAGGATTTTCACTTAACCTGGGTATGAGCTAAATTAGCTCCAATCTATCCAAAAAGGCATTTGCAACAAGACAGCATCTCTTTCTTTCCACGGCATCGCGTTATGCTGGGGCATTCGCAGAAATCAAAATTTTCAGACGAGATGGTTTTTGGAGGAGGAAGTCACCTACGTCTTTTGGCCTTTCGATTTTGTATTTATCTATTTATTTATTTATTTATTTATTTATTTATCTATCTATTGCCTTTCCTTTTTCTCCTTTTCTTATCCTGCTTCCAGTTCAAGAATTCGTGAGAAAGCATCATCGAGAGTGGGAATTCTTTATATCACGGAGTAGTAGCTAGTGTAGTCGAGGGAAATTTTGCTCCGAGTTTTTTCACTCTAAATCTTAATCATTTTCGTGCATATTGATCCAATCATTCTGACCTTTCGAAAGATCTTTTCCACCTGCAGAACTTGAGTACAATTGAAGCCAATTTTGGTCAAAGGTGATGATGCAAGAAGTGGAACAAAGGCCCACGCTTTACGGCCGGCACAGGCGTCAATGGGTTAAAAACAAAACAAGGCACTTATGATCCACATTGAAAGGTAAGCCTAGTAATCATCTATAAGCTTAAGCCAGGCCCGTAGGGTTATTAATCAACACGTTCCATTCCTTATTGGAAGGATATGTCATTATTATATGGCTAGCTCCGTGAGCGGGCAAGATGAATCAAATCCTACACTGTGATTGGCTACCCGAGCGGGCAAGATGAAGCTATCTTGCCCGCTCGAGACTACCCGCCGTTTCCCACAAGAAAAATTTCCCCAAAAGCCATATAATAAATCCTTTTTGTATGTATGTTTACTGACCAAGCTTGTTCGGTCAAGATGGCTGGATATTGGCCTCGTTCTTTTTGTGCGAGTTTATGGACCAAGACGGAGTCGAGGTCCATAAACTCACAAAAAAAGAACTTGGCCAATATCCAGCCATCTTGACCTCACACTTGGTCAATAACCCATATATACAACACTTTCAGGGGGAAGCTTATTTTCTGGGAGGGTTTATTAACGGAATTTTTCAGTAATTTTGTCATTCTCAATTTTTGAAATCAGAATTTCACTTTCTGTGCGGGGGTAAGCAACAGTTCACGCAAGGTAAGGGCAGACAAAACTATTTAATATTAGACTTGTGTTCCTTTATTAGAATCAAATTCGTACGCACTGAGAAATAAATCTAAGTTTGAAGTTTTTGGAACCAATGACCTTAGAGTGAATGGTTAAAAATAAGAACTATCACCATAATAAGAATAATGTCTGTGATATTTTGACTTATATCCTGGTCCCAGAAGTACTTTGTAGTCTCTCTAGTCCTGTCTCAAAATTGATCTAAGTTGTAGCAAATGGCCACAGAAGAGACCACAGTCTCCTCTTTCCCATTTGGAATTCATTGTGCAGTTCCAGAAAACATCCATCCCCATGGAAGATCATTGGAAATTCCCAGGGGTTAGGGGGTCTCAGTGCACCCAAATTGTTATGAAAGTACACATATGGAGCAAAGCAGGTGTTTTCTGTGTGTGTGTGTGGGGGGGGGGGGGGGGGGGTGGGGGGTGGGGGTGGGGGGGGCAGGGCAGGGCAGGGATATGAATATTCTCTGGAGCAACACATTTTTGTGGCTTTGCCACTCACTTCTGCTTTAAAAGACAAATAACCTCTAGTAGAGAGCAGGTCTTTGACTTAACAATTCTGACCATTAAATTCACTTCAAAATATTCTAATCATTATTCATCGTCAAGATGATAATGAAGATAAAAGTTCATGGCAAGTGGCATCATGGTGGCAAAAGATGACAATGGCCATAGCAATACCAAGTGTGAGCAATGTAAATATCAATAACAGTCCCATGAGACCTCCATCTTCCTCTGCAAAAAGAAAAAATAGCAATGATACTAATAAAAATAAAATATGTCAATTTACCTCATCTCTCAAATTTATATATTAGTAACATTTTTCATATAAACCTGGCACTGTCAGCCCATCAGACATGCCATACAACAACTCACAAAGACTGTACATATGTATGTACACATATCTACACAGAAGAAAATGTAAATTAACTTAACTTAATCACATTTTAACTTAACATACAAGTCTAATTTCTCGTTTCCTTAACCCTGTTTACTAGGCGGGGGGGGGGGGGGGGGGGGGAGGAAACAAAGTATTGTAACTTACAAGCAATGAACTAATTGTAAGTTACAAGTAATAAAACTTTGTGGCTTTTCCTAATATTTATCAGGGTACTTTTCAGTTCATTAATTCTTTGGCCGTGTGACTTGATGTTTCCATGGCAACCATGCTTTCAAAGGTCAAATTTCTGTTTTAGTACAAATTTGGATTTTATGACAAGTTAATTGGGTCTACTCGAGACTCCATTTTGCCAGACCTTGTGTGCACCTGCATTGACTTGCAATGACTTACGCTCACTTTGGTCAAAATCAAAGCTGCACTCAAGTCAATGCAAGTTTTTCACCATTTGGCCTTCCAACCCAAGTCAACACAAGTTGGGTAATGTCCATTTGTTGTTATAGCAACCTATTAGGCAATAAAATACAGGATACAACAAAAGACTGTAGGTCTTGAAATGTTTTTCTTGTGACTTGCATGTACCTGCAAGGAAACTTGCCAGTCCCTTTGGCCACCCAACGCAAGTCTCTACGCAAGTTCATCTTGCGGCTACCTGTGACTACTTGTGAGTCTGTTTGGCCAGGGCTTTATATCTTTTTCCGATTTTTTGAATCATTTTTGAGCTGTGATAAGTTAATAAAGATGGTGAATTTTTAAGCTCAGTAATGAAATGTGAAGGTGAATTAAATGGCCTTGCTCTCCGCGAGTTTTCGTAGCTCAGTGGATAGAGTGCCCGCCCGGTGTTCGGGAGGTCATGGGTTCGATTCCTGACAGGGACTCAGAATTTTTCTTTGTCTCACGCTCGTGTCATGTTGATTAATTCACCTTCACATTTTATTACCGAGCTTAAAAATTCACCATCTTTATTAACTTATCACTACTCACGATGACTTCGATAGCATTGATCCTGGAAGTATGCAGGACACCTGTCATACATGTATATGAACTAGTTAAATGACCTTGCTCTCCATGAGTTCTCGTAGCTCAGTGGCTAAAGCGCCTGCCTGGTGTTCCGGAGGTCATGGGTTTGATTCCTGTCGGGGACTCAGAATTTTTCTTTGTCCCATGCTCGTGTCACGTTGATTAATTCACCTTCACATTTTTGAGCTGTTTTGAATTTCCTTTAAAAAAACTGAAGTCCAAGATGGTGGATCCAAGATGGCCAACATTTTGAACTGCTTGACATCATATTGGCATAATGTGATACCACGATTGACATGTTTATTAAATCCATTTTGAAATCACTGGCTATCCTTGCAATCTGATTGGCTCTCAATGGTGCGATTTATTCACGAATCGCACTATTTTTTGCTCTAAATCGCATCTTTTTCTCAGCCATTGAGAATGGGACAGTAAAACAAAACAACAAATCAGATTTCAATATTAGTTTAAAGTAAACAATAAAATTTCAGGAAAATGAAAGGCAAAAAGCCATTGTGTGGAGAATTTAGCGACTAGTATTGCCAAAACTCTGTTGTTATTGTGTTTTTTTTTCCAAAAAACTTGACGAATGTAATTAATTTTAGTTTCTAAATGACGATTATCAGCTCCTTCAGGCTGAACACCAACTTTAATGGAAGTTTCCAACTTTCAGTGTCCATTTTGACGAATATTTTGGCGATTTTTCTTCAACATCTGCTCAAAATCCGTATGATACCGAGTCCAGTAAAACATAAACAAACGAAAACCACACAACAACAAATTCAGGGCCATCTCAAGAAGGTAGATGTTTCCAGGTTTCTGGTAGTTTCAAACGAAGCAACAAAAGAGCTCAACTCTGTCGCTGTGAATAAACATAGTCAAAATACGCCCCGCTCCACAAAACAGTGAATGAATGAACGTCTTACGAAGCTGGTGTTAGTCCCGCCATCTTGGAAATATCTTGAAACAAATGGCGCGGCAAGAACTTGACAAGGTCCTGAGTATTGAGTCCTTCGCCGAGGTCACAAAAAGAAACGGAGATGATAACGAGCTGGACTCCCTTAAAATCATGCCATTAAACGGTATGAAAGAAAAAAAACGTACCATCCACCGGGCATCGTGCACTCGAGGGAGTTTCACAAGAAATCCATCGCAGAATTACGCAGGATGCACCTTCAAATTCCTTCTCCAAAGACAATGAAAAGTCTCAGCCTCAACCACAGAAGAAAGAAAGACCTTCCATCATTGATTCAAGCGACGAGAATTGAACTTTTATACCTGAAGCAGACTATTTTCGTTCTGACTTCAAAACCGCTTGTTTCTTTGTCATGCTCGGATGAGTTTTCATCACATGACATCGTTTTGCATACTAAATGAGACGTAAAGGCGTTTCCGGTTCCGCTTTTTTTTTAACAAACCGGCTACTGGAACAATACACCAAAAGTCTAAAAATTAAGGCGATAAAATTGTGCGATTTCAAAATGGATCTAATAAAGTGGCAATTGAACTTCATGTCGTGCAATTTTGGTCTGAAATCATACTTGTGATTTCAAATCGAACTCGCGCTGCGCGCTCGTTCGATTTTGAAATCACGCGTATGATTTCAGACCAAATTGCACTCCACTCACTTCAATTACCATTATGAATTATCACAAAAGTAATCAACTTAAGTTTGATCATTGAGATCACAGGAGGAGGGGACACAACTGGCATCCCCCTCTCCTCCAAGGTGACTCTGGCAAGTGTACATGAATACATTTAGTTGAACATGGAGGAAGGTGTGACACTGTGCAAATCCAGAAGGCCAATCAAGTTGCCAGTACCAGGTGATTATTGTCACACAGCGAGTGATTCATGTTTTAAAAACTCGGGGCTGTGCACTGCAGAGAACTCGACTGTTAAGTGTCCAAGCTACAAATTATAATTATATAACAAGTATCATGACCACGTTTGTAAGTGTTCAAAAGCCACCTACCAGCTGGTGTTACAACTTCCTGTTTTACAGGCCTCGTTTCCATAAATTCTTCTTGGGCTAAATGGAAGACAAAGTGAAATAGAGCTGTAATTTGAAGAACACTGTACATGTGTATTAATTTGAATGCCTTCAAATCATACTAACCTTTTAAGGCTTTGTCTGTTTCTTCAGCCATCATCTTTTTTTGTCTTTCCAGTGCTTCATAAGCTTCTCTTTTCAGTTGTTTTTCTTGCTGTCTTTGCCTCTTTTTCAGTTGCCTTTGAAGTTGCTCTTTTTCTTCTTCTAGTGCCTTTTGCTCTAAGATATGCAGGAGGATGAAGTAGATTAACTCAGTGGATGAACTCATTTGCAAAACCACTGAAATGCTACATAATTAATAGAACACAGATGACATTGAAGAGTAATGCCGATACAGTGGAATCCCATTTTGTTAACCATCTTGCGCATGCCCAAGAAACAAAAAAGTTGGAAAATAAGGTTTTGAAATCTGTTTTGCAAATGTTGAGTTAAAATTTGCTTTGGAAAAATGATAGACTGTAAGCAGTTTCTGTTTTTCCCTAAAATCTGTCTAGGGGAGAACACAAAGACTGAACAAACAAACATGTCTTGATATTTGTGGCCCAGGCAAGATGCTTGCACTACTCACAGCTTACCACTCAAATATTGTCATTCACTCAGTTTTTGCATACCTCCCCAAATATTTGAGAGCACAAGAGAGACTGCTAGCAGTATAGAAAAAAATGGATTACACTGTAGTTAAAAAAAAAAAAACAATCTTGAACATGAGTATAATTGGAAAAAAAAGAACCTACCAGGGCTCAAAGTTTATTTTTGGCTTTGGAAGCACTTGTGCCATCAGTGGTACATCATAGCTACGTACAATTTATAACAATTACATGTACATGACTGTATACACAACTTAATTTTTTCTCGAATTGGCAGTCTAGCTAAGAAGCTAAATAAATATCTTCAAGGAAAATAAACATTGTAAATAAAAAACAACAAGTACAACAACTAACTATTATGTTTGACTACATTATAAAAAATAAATATTAATTAACAATCAGAAATATTCCATCTTCTTTGATTATCACATGACTAAATATTGCCACTTGACCGAATGCTACAATGTACATCTTTTTGTTCTAAATATGTTTGTGACCAACTTGCATAGTAAGATCGTGAATATCATGCAATTAAAAAGAAACACACTACAGCTCACCTCTTTCTAACAATAATTTCACTTGGTTCTCTTGTTCCTCATTCTCAGCTAAGACTTTTAGATATCTCAGCACCTAATGGGTGACGGAAAAAGAAATTTAGTATTTGCAGATAAACTAGAAGTTCTGTTCCAATGGGTCTGCCATGGAAGCCATAAAATGTAGTACTTGAAAGTGTACCATAACCCCTAAGATATTTTCTGTGTTAAATATATTTTGCTTTGTCCAGAGTATTTCTAGAAGAAATTTTTCAATTTGGTTAAATCCTTGATTTTCAGTGATATTTTTGCATGTAGAAAATCTCCCCCCTAAGAGTAAAGAACCATTTTGGTTCCAAGTCTGAGTGATACAGCAATAGCAAGAAATTACAGGACTAGTGATTTACTAAATTCTTCTTCTGATTCATCTACATTTAATGTACAGAGAGAACGTGGTTCACTAATTAAAACAGTTTGCAAAATTTTTTCACTGGAATTGGTGTCATAGCTATAGATCGCCCCAGATCTCTTTTTGTTCAGGCTTGAATGAAAATCTTGACTAAGTCCTTATAAATAATTCACCCAAAATCAAGGATTTAACCAAATTAAAAATAAATTTTGAAGAAGTATTCTGGACATAAACGTGGCAAAAATTTAATGGTTAGGAGCACTTTAAGCTAAATACCTGTGGCGCAACATACATATATGTACATGTACAACCTTAAATTCCCTTTACATGTGAGGCTTACGTGAACATAAAGTCATGCAAACACAACATGGACATGTAAAGTACGAAGTGACATGTGCAGAAATAGCCCAGGATACCCATTCTGGATACAGGCACAGGTTGTAACTGCCAGACAGAAAATAATGTATTTCAATTATTTTTAATACACATAATTTGCAGAATTTGTACTAGGCATGAGTTATGCGTCTGAGATGAATTAGCCATCTGAAATGATAATTTGTATGCCAGGGATGGATCAATTGTCTTTAAGTAAAAATCCAGAGTTTAGACACATTATGAGGTAAAATTCGTCTTTAGCTTATTCAATGGTCCAGATTTATAAGTAGATAATTTATCTGTCTAAGAGGGATAAATTGTGTCATATGGATAAATCTCCTCCTAATATAAATTTGTATAGTTTGTTCGACCACTGATATTGCTACATGTATGATGTACACCATCAACAAAAGTTGCAGTTTTCCATTGCAAATGTATGTTCCCTTGTTACCTTTATATTCCTCAATCCTTCAAATGGTAGGTTTGCAACTAACTACTATAGATAAATAACTGTATTTTTTCAGTTCCTTGAGTTGAGCACATGGTGGCTTGGTTCAAAGGGAAATTCCCAACCAAAAGGTTTGAAAATCTTTTGTGTATGGTGAAAATTGTTTGTCTTTGACTCAAGCAAAACTATTTTAGATTCTTGCTGCAAGGATAAATTTTCAATATTTATAATATATTTAAATATTTATGTAAAAAATTAAGTCAAAGAGTTATTAGTACATGTGTGGGCCATAAATGCATACTAAATGTACTCACATTTATGGCACATTGTCTACAGTCTTCTTCACTTAAACAATGTCCAATAACATCCGGCCATAGAGTCTGTAAAGGGTTATTCTTCAAGTCCAGCCATCTAAGTTGCTTAAGACTTACACAACTAAGTGGTAGAGAGCTCAGCTGATTGCTATACAAATCTAGCCGCTTGAGTTGACTGAGGTTACCAAAGTCCTTTGGAAGTTCTACAAGAGCATTCTTGCTCAAATCCAATCGTACTAAATGGTGCAGAGTGCAAAATGCGTCCTATAAGAGAAAAGCCCTATAAGTTTACAGACGAGTGTTTATTAATATTAGCCTGGGGTTCTCATTTGTAGCCAAACAGAGCTCATAACAGACCGGTACTGAGATCAACGTACACTGTTCGATTAACCTTTAATATGCCTAACTAAAGGTAATCCCTCTCAGGCGATTTTTAGATCACTTCCGGTTTCAGAAATCACAGGAGGCTGTATAATAGCCAGTGATACAAATTTTACTCAAGTGGACAGCCAAAGTGCCTTACATGCATTTTCATCCACAACAAAAACATCTACACATCAAGCACAGTGGAATTATCCCCTTTATCTGCAGGGGACTGGATAGCATATCTAAAAATAATTTAAGAGGGGGAGGGATTAAGTCTCTTATCCCTTATCACCCTCTTGGTATAATATGCACAGTATGTCCCTTCAAATTGGTGCGAGGGTCAAGACTGGGCCAACAACAGCAAACAATATTTAATAGCTACAGTATAATACATGTATTAAATAAAAAATAATTTCTTAAACATGTTGTGATACCAAACCAGACATCACTCTGCAACACTTAAACCAGCTGTTTTTGTATTTTGTAAAAATTTAAGCAAAACACACTTCTGTTTCCACATATATTAAAAAAAAAACTGGTTTAAACAAGCATTTCTGTTATTAAAAAATATATGTATACATGTACTGCCAACAGTTTTTTTTTTTAATCTTTTGTCAAAAATGTTGTGCAGTCTAATTCAACTTATTTGAAAGAATTAATTTACCAAAGCTTCATATGTCATACATGTCACCTTTTATCACTTTGTTACCAATAATTATTATTTTGGTTTTTTCTTATTTTGTATTGTAATTATATTTTTTTTTCGTTTATTTACTTATTATTATTATTTATTTATTTATTTTTTCATTGCTTCCATAAAACATTTCCCCTCATGAAATGAAAACAGCAAGACTGGAAAGAAAAATGGTAGATTTTGATATATGCAATATTCAATAATTGTAAACGACATGAGACACTGGAAATTGAATACTTATGTAAACGACAATACCAACTCAGACATCCAATCCTTGGTTCTTGTCACAATGCAGACAATTCCGGTATGAGCTTTCAAAGATACAGCTGGACCTTTTAATCAGCATTCGAGGGTGCAGGATATGGAACAACGAAATGTAAACAAGGCAGTGAATAAAAGCTCGACTAGTTTTCGAAACTCGATAGAGTTCAACAATAAATGGCTTCGTGCGCGCCATAACCTATTTCCAAATGGTTTTAATTTTCTTCTGGAATATTTTACTCCTCGATCACTAGAGTGAACGGCATCTAACCTGATCGCGATTAGCAAAGGTGTTTTCAGGTTTGCTTACTGTGTTAAGAAAAAAAAAATTACAAATTCTCACCGGTAGAGTAGTTAAATTGTTACAAGATAGATCGACCACCGTTGCCTTAGGCAAAGAGGCCTGCAGAGAGAGCATACAATATATCAGCAAACAATTAGCAATTTGTTTCAGCTATACATTATACACAAAAACTAATAAATTAAAAAATATAAACTATATTAAAATTTGTACTGTAAAACAAGCAAATTCGCTGCGTAACCGCTTTGATTGAAAGTTCATAGAGCTCCGTGTCCAACAAAATTGAATTAATGTTTTTCTCGGGCTATAATTACGAATGCCTTAACGAAGCGGACTATCGGCTCTTTCTATTTCACAAATATGCCTTAATGTGCTTTTCATAGAGTTATCAACTATGAAACGTTTGATAGTTTGTCACCTCCTCCTCACACACACGTCCCAGCGCTCCTTCACCTGCAAAGTAACTGAAGTCCTTATGCTGTCGACTACTACCAGCCACTACTAATGATCTCCGACCGTCCGATCGCCATTTGCTCAACAGATAAAAGAAGCAATTTACCAAAACCTTCATAGCTATTCTGCTCCGAAAATAAGGCAATAAATATTGGCTGGGGGTCTTAGAATCAATTATGAAATATAATTTACGCGACACAGCAGAGAGGAAAACTCGTGCGCGGCCCATAAGCAAAATAATCTTTGATCGGACGCGAAAAAAACACTCACCATTTCTCGCACAGGCACTTTAGCTAAATTGCACAGACTCAAGTCTAGCTCTTCTCCATCAAATTTGTCTTTGATCTCCTCTTTAGACAGTTTTCTTGTCATGTTTCGTGGCCACCTTTTCTACCCTCCACCAGCTGAGAAATCATGTGTAATCGTCATCCCAAACCAGTCTGAGCCCGCTGTACTTTTCGCGGAGTGCCCATATGAGCAAACTAGTTCCCAGTGTCTTTCAACCACGCAACCCGAAAAAGTAGTCAAGGTACGTGGTTCCGTATAGTCTATGTCCAGACTTAGGAGAAAACAGAGCCTTCAGTTAAGGCGGGGGTTAACATGAAGGCCATATTTTTGCTGGGTATTATGGTTTGAATGCAAATATATCGTTCACGTTTCAAGCAGTGAAAAATCTCTCTGCCCATTTCAGATAGCTACGTTTTGGGCTGTTTTGTAAACTTTTTGGTGATTTTTGGGTATATTTGGGGATAAATAGTTTTTCTCAAAGGATTGGTAAAATTTATGGAAATGGCAAATTTTGAAGATTTGATGTTCTTTTAAAATTAGAATTTGAAGTTAGAAATTGGTAGACGTACACCAAACAGTTGCCCACCAACCCGGGGTGCCCTTTTGGGGGCAATCAACTGTCTGGTGGTGTTCCAAACCCCTTTTTATCCTTTTAATCCCTCTTTAAACTTCCTAAAATTTCACTTAAATTCATGTGTACCCCCGCCTTAAACAAACGATCGGACCGAACAACAAACCCTGCGTCAGTTTATTTGCTTGATCGTCCTTACGCTCAGTCAGGTTACGATGCTTTCTCGATGGGGGCCTACGTGTTGTACTTTAATTCCAGTTTCCTCTGCCTCATAAGTTGAGTCTACGATACTCACTCGAAAACTAAAATGGGTACTTCATTTATTGGTTGATGTTTGACGTTTAGGCTTTAAGTGATTAACCCAGGCCGGCCGTTCGCTCCAGATAGTCTCCCACCTTAGCGGCGGATACACACGAACACATATCAAAAATTCTGCTTTGAGGTGGAAGCTAACGTTAGTTTGGCCATGCAAAGTTGATAAGCCTTAACCTCTCCAAATAATAGCCAACGAAATAAGATATAAGTATCTAATCCGTATTTCTCAGGTTAACTCTTGCGCACGGTTACAAGAAGCCGATCCTTCTGGACTATTGAGGATTTTGACAAACTGTTCGACCCCCAACGAAAAAGTTAAGATCAATTTTGACATTGGAAAAAGGCAAGAATAAGCCAGAAAGTTTTTGTTGTCGTTGTACTCGCATTGTCACTAAAATTGAAAACACTATTTTTCAGCATTTTTGTAAAAGGATTAACTTTGTTAAAACTACTATAATGGTCTCATATAATCAAAAGTTCTTTCGGCTTGGCTAATGTTAATTAGTTCATTTCTTATTTATGACAATTCTATTTTTTTTTTTGAACGGCTCATTACATAACTAACACATATCCATGATTTGTTCATATCGCTAGCCATGCAGAGGGACCCTTCATCGCTGATGTGTTAAACCGCTACTAATGATGTTTAGCTTTTTTATTCAAGTGGGACTTTTAGCCTTTGGAATCTTCACAGACTTGAGTTATCCAGTGGTAAGCGAGATTTACGTTGATGGGAGCAAAGGTTTGAAGCGAGACCCTCACCTTGGCATCGCGTACGCCAACTTTGTAGCGCACAAATTTAGTCGCCTGGACTTAACTCCTCTCGTTTCCACGTCAGTAAAGGAGATAAAAGAGTGCGGTAAACTTTGCGTCGATCATCTGTCGTGTTTTTCCTTCAACTGCGCGGCTTTCCGCGACAACATGGAGAGAAAAATTTTATGCCAACTTTTGCAAAGTGATAAATACAGCGAGGCAAACATGTTTGCGCCAAGCCCAGTATTCCATCACTTCAGTATAAAGGTGAGTAAAAATGAAATTTAAATTTTCTGGATAATTAAATTTTCTACAGTTAAGTGTGCAAATTGCATGGAAAATGGTTATTTTTTGGCGCTGTTTATTTAGTTTTGTTAATTTTTTAATTGAATTACTTGAGCATCACAACACGCTTCACCAACTGAAGGTAAGACTGCTGGTCTGTAATTGTAATTCTCCTCTAAAATTGAAACAAAACTTAAAAGTTCTTTCCCATTTAACTCTAACATAATCTTTGAATAGCGTAACTCAGGATAGATATCATTGTACAATACAGAGCAATTTCGTACGACAATGAGGCAGGTGCAGCAAAGGATTTGTTAAACAAATAGCAAACCCATATACTCGTTTCGTATGTTTATTTTTTCATTTTATATATATATATATATATATTTTTTTTTTTTTTTTTTTTTTTTGGCGATTTACCAGAAAGGAATGTAGATGGCCACTCTGTAAAATAGGAATAACGCAAGCAAATGACAACCTTGAGACGTTTGAACTAAAATAAATCCCGATCGACATTGTTGAAAAACTTCGAATCGAAATTATACTTTGCAATGACATTATTGTTCTTTCTGGCGTAAACAGACTCCTTGTTCCGGCAGTCCTTGTGCTAACAATTCAACTTGTGTGGCAAAGTACGAGAGTGGCGATTACCAATGTGCATGTGCTCCAGGATATAGTGGAAGGCATTGCGAAATAGGTATTTCACAATCAAATTTACAATGATCATCATTTAGTTGCTTGTGATGCAATGATGCAGGCTGGCATAATGAAAAGCTTAGGCTCTTGTCCATCAGGCTGAATGGATCACTGAGGGCGGTCACTGCAGGTCATTAGTTTGCTAAGAGTAAATGATGGGGCGTTATCAGCTGTCGCAAATGCCGTAACAATAATCACAAGTTAGATCATCTAAACTATTGACACAAATATCGTAATAATCGATCATTCGGAAGAGTCTGCATGGAAGCTCGAGACAAAAGTATCCTAGAATTATCTTCGTAAAACACTGGCTGTGTTACGTCAAAATGATCTGGTGAATAAACCGGACGCACCAGTTTGTGTCAAACACGATATTCACATTTTGAATGAGACTGGAAAAGTTTTGGCACGATTCCGATATAAATGACACGCGTATCAAAAAAACTAGCCCTGCACAGATACATTTCGTTGTGTAAAGGACATTTTCTCACCCGTGCTCGAACCCATATTCAATTTAAAAGAAAAACTCGGCGTGGATGAGGAGAAGTCGCTTACTGAACGAATAAACGTTTCCGTGCCAGGCAATTGTTTTTTGGTACGTGTACCATTTATGTCGGAACCGTGCCAGTAACGCTTTTTAGCGCGTGAATAACTTAACACTGACTGTCTCATGCCGCAGACGTAGACTTCTCCAGTATATAAATGCAATCATTTATACTGGAGTCAGTTCAGGAATCAGATCCTAGTTTGCATGCATTAACGCACGAAAAGTATAAAGGGTTCGAAAAAGCCCATTTTCTTCATTTAAGATTAACTTTCGTGAATTTTAGAAACATGTTTTGAACGTTGATAGCAAAAACGAAAACCAACTGAAACTGATTTTGCTTGAACATATAACATCATTATCAAATTTGTCAAAAAAATGTATATCTTGGTCTTGGTCTTGGTCTAGTCATTTCTAAGTTAAGGGTAAATGACTGGCATTCAGCGCCTTGAAACCCTTTTGTAAACCATGCAAGAGTAGTTCGGCTCAGTTCTAAAAGTCTGAAGAGGCAGAATTCGGCCCCATATTCGATTTGAACATTGTCAACTTCTATAGACCTGCATGCTTGAACTTCGCCGCCGTTTCTTATGGTGTATATAGATATTTACCAGTAGCTGTTATCTTTGATCCAACGAAGTGCAACTTTCTTTTATCCGTTAATCCGCCGTCAGCAAGTTGTCTCATTCATCAAAGCTGATGAATACATGCACTAACCGGACAGCCTCAATCGATCTAATTAGTCCACTGTTATTTTTTCCCTTTATCAGATTGTGTGCACAGACGCTTCACATTTAACAGGGTGCAGTATTGTTGTCTGTTTAAAGACCTTTGAAAAATCGGGTCCATAGGGCAAGCAAAATAAGAACAAAAACAAAATCTCTCTGTTTGTATATCTCAGTAATGGCATTTTGCACCATTTTCTTCGTGTTATCTTTCCTTTTCAATGCTATCGCACAGGTCGAAAGGCCAAATAAGTTTGTTTCTGTAGGACTATAGCTCTATAAAGACTCAAACCAAGCAGATTATCAGTCATTAATGATCATGTAAGTGCATAGTTTATCTTATATTCCCAAGACATCGATGAGTGCTCCTCTGATCCTTGTTTAAATGGCGGACTGTGTAGTGACCAAGTCAATAGATACAGTTGCAGCTGCCTACCAGGATACACCGGCAACCACTGCGAGACTGGTAAGTAAGTTGCTAAGCTGATTAAATACGAACACTGGCTGTAATGCAAACATTCAGCTTTATGCTATAGAAAGAAAGTTATTCCGTCCATCCATTGTAAGTTCATGCGTGCACCCAATCCGTCCGTCCGTCCGTCCATCCATCCGTGCACCCATCCGTCCATCTGTCCTTCCGCCATTTACTCCTCCCTCCCACCTGCCTTTCCTCCCTTGCTCCCTCCATCTATCCGTCATTCCGTCCATCCATCCCTGTATCTCTCTCTCTGACCCTCTGTCAGTTCGTCCGTTTCTTCCTCCCTCCAGCTTCCCTACCTTTTCCTTCCTCCTTCCCATCTATCCATTCTTCCGTCCAATTGATTTTCTATTTAGTCCACAAACAGGTCATGAAACGTTTTGCGGTTTGTCTACTGACTGTTTAATTTACAACCTGTTTTCTTAGATATCAACGAGTGTTCCAGCAATCCGTGTTTGAATGGAGGAACGTGTATTGATGGTGTGAACAAGTTCCACTGCAACTGTCCTACATACATTAACGGAATAACGTGCGAGACAATAGGTTTGTTTGCGGTTCAATACTATTTTTGAGAATGATGCGCACTGTACATTGGCACTCGAAATTGTTATGGATTGTTTTTTTGACAGTCATTTGATAACGTTCTAAAAATATGTTTTGACTCTGACCAGTCTATGTGCGCGAGTGAAGTCCCTATTCACCTGGGGAGGCTTTAAGGGATGCTTACATCTGACAAGTCGTATCTGTAGCGAAGTTCATACAAGACCGACTAATGTACGTTATTTCACACCGCGTCTTACATCTTTCACACAATGCACTTGGCTTATTTCGCATCAAAACGTTATACTGGTGCGAAGTCTCGTACCGGAGTGACAATGTCGACCCTTAACAGCAAATGAAAGAACTCGCTTCGGTACCCGTCTTTCCAGTATGACATATGATGATGATTTCATTTAAGTTAAATGAGCACAAACGTCCATAGAGGAAACGGGTATGGCTTCGTACCAGTTAAAGAAAGTCATCCTGGTGTTAGATAAATAGGAGTGTTCCAAACCTTTGCTGTCAAGTACACTGTATACGCACCATGCGCATTACTGCAATGTTAACCACATTTTTTCACAGGTGCCTATTCTCCATATGATAATGTGCTTTCGGGCAGTTATCTCCCTCTCTCACTTTCTACGTATTTTTTTTTTATCAGATGTTCAAGATCCTGTAGCCCTGTACCCTTTAAATGCTGCTTACACCACAAAGGATATGATGGGGAGTCAACCGGACGGGATCGCGTCCAATGTGCAGCTTGCGGTTGGACCTCACGGGGACACAGGTGGGTCGTACCAGTTCTGGGGTACGTCTAACAGCTACATCGAACTCCCAAATAACGGAGGGCTAGACACGCAGTACTCTCTGTCGCTGGTCATGTGGGTGCTACCTGAAGGACAAAATGGCCCTGTCTTCAACTACAGACCTTCAGGGCCTTGGGCTGTTCACCTCTGGATAGTTAACGGAAATTTATATTTCCGTCTGGCGAACAGAAATGACGTTATGGTCAGCTCTTTGACCAGTCCGGTTAACTGGGGGCAATGGATCTACGTCGGTGCGTCTTATGATTACAGCAGTGGAATTGCCAGGCTTTGGATTAACGGAACACAAGTTAAACAGTCCACTTTAGGAGTCTTTACTTTGAGTACTTTTACTAATGTCAGGCTTGGCGTAAAAAGTGACGACGGCAGATACTTTAAGGGCAGAATTTCCAGAGTACAAGTTTACAACATTGCACTAAATCGAGAACAATATTTGGCTGCTAAATCAAGAGGGCAAGGCTAAATATTCAGGCTGTGATCTTTAATGATTAGTAGCTAGTACAATGTGATTGTCCTGGCGGGACTATTCGTTAAATTATAAATGTGTGGTGAACGATCAAGGTGTCTACAATCTAGCTGATTAATCTATCTTCGGAGGGTCTAAACTCCTGGATTTTCAGCCTGAAGTGAACTATCATAGGGAAAGTCTGCATACAAGCTAAATTGCCCATCAGGCCGGAGCTCATCCCGGTTTCTGTGGCACGAAGCGACTAAGGAGTATTTCTACATCCCTCTGCCCCACTGGGATGCTAGTCCATCCCAGGGCTACCCCCAGAGTTAAATTCGCTGGTACCCAATTACACACTTGGGTGAAGAAAGGCACTGTACGAGTAAATTGTCTTACCCAAGAACACAACAAATAATCCCGGCCAGGGCTCGATCCTGGAGCACTCGATTTGGAGTTGAGCGCACTAACCGTGAGGCTATCGCCTCTCCCCAAGCTATCATACCGGATTTTTACTCTAGTTTCCACAAAATAAAGCGACCACTGGTAGATCGCTACTCTTCTGAATGGCATGCTAGTGTTCAGGCATGGGTCTTTCCCGGAATTTTGACAAATTAATCTAACAGTGCGCTGGTAATCTTTTTTTTACTTCCAGGCAGAGAAAGACGTCGTTAAACGGTCAGTTAGCAAAAACCGGCCTAAAAGAGTCAAGGTCGTTCCCAGTGACTCTTGAAAAGGACTTGATAGTAACGTGTTGTATCAAGGCGGAGGGGAACGAATACCAAAGAGCGGCCCTTCTTTCTATTGTTCCTCCTCTCTACATAGCCCGCCACCTTCATAATAGACATAATATTTGTTTTAGCCTTTAACCTCATTTCAACAAGAAATAGGGACGGGGAACGAGTCTGCAACCAAGTAACCCGGATCTATCGATCCTGCGTCGAAGGCATTAACTGCGTCACCATTTTCTTTTTTACAGACTTGGCATTAAAAAAAAATGTACTTTGCGAGTAGATCTTAATTCTTTCGGTATTGAAAGAACTGCTGTCATCACATTGAATAGTCGATTACTAGCCTCCTGGACCATTTAAAATAGTTCTTTTTCTATTTGTTGTCTTTCACTGACGTCAAAGCCAGAATGTGGCATTTCAGTTTGTCGGGAAAATGTTCACGAGTTCTTTACACTCTTTATCTTTGACTTTCCACATGGTATACAGCGTAAGACTGTGGTAAACTCTCCAGTCCACCGCTTGCCATTGACATTTCTATTCCCACTCACTACCGAACAGGTTGCTCCATCTCGGTCACAGTGATACTGGATGGGTTAAACTGGCTTCTGTTAGCACAGGAAATAGTCTGTTGTTTTGCCTCATGTTCTCGGTCTTCGTCTACTTGCACTTGTGAGCCCCGTGTTAGGCGAGTGATCTAAGTAATTAAATAGAAATGTAAATTGAGTTCTGTCAGGTCGTAGTTACATTTAGTATTGTAAGGTGACATCGACGTCCAGTTGCTAGAGTGCCGTTTGGTCTTGGGTTCAACTTCCGTCACTGCGTCCAGTAGCTGAAGTTGTTTTCAATAGAATCGAGTTTAGCTTCTCAATCAGTCTTGTGGTGTAACAGGACCTGTCTCCTGCTAATTTTTTTCAGTGCTAGCCTATGACCCTACAAATTTCTAAGGCATGTCGGGAAACAGAATTATTACCACTACACAGTCAACTGCATACAAGCATGCTCTGAACACATTCTCGGGTTGTGCTATCAAATTTCTCACAAGTATTTGTGTGCCCATGCAGTGAGACATTAACAAAGGCAATGTGACAGTTTCTAGATCTTGACCGGCCAGCGAGAACATCGTGCCGTCAGTTGCTTAGCATCTGCTCTGCGGCCATGATGGCTCACCTTTGACTCGCATGCGCGAGCGACTGGAAAAAGCGAGTCGGAGAACGAAGCAATGCGGCGGGAGAAGTGGTGCTCTCCAAGCGCGAGCCTGCTCACAGACTACTTGGCATCGATGTATCGTTCTCAGCAAAAGAAGACCGTATTTCTGCTACCTAACTTAACCATATACATAAAATCAATGCAAATTTTAAAAAATATTGTTCACCATACCTTAGTAAGAAAGACCAAACAAAGCACGAGGGTCGTGCATACCAAAATCACGGAGTTGTTAAAGATTCTCTTGGCCAGGAAATTGCTGAGCACAAACTCTGTTGTAATGGAGACCACCGAGAACAGTAAGATGTTATAAACTGCTACACCGATGTTCTTGGAATCGTTGAGTTCCGCGTAATGCACATTCCTTGTTTCCCAGGCTAAGAAGACCCCAAAAAGGAGAAGTATGCCTTTGTAGATCATTATTCCAAGGACCCATTGGGAGTAATGTTCTGAGACACATTGATGATTCATGGTTATGATGTTAATGTCTTCATTGTCAGGCTGTAGCTAAAAATGAAAAAAAACAACAACAAAATCAAAGATATCTTTGTAAGATGGCGGACCTTAATTATAACTCAATGGAAAAATAGAAAGCTTTTGCACATCATCTGTTCGGTTATTAAATTTGTATAACCTGATTGTTCATACTTATATATGCATATACGGATGTCCCTGAGGCGGTGTAGTTGGACGTAAGCACCGTTATCTATGTATGCCTTAAACTTCACGTTCAAAACGATAACTCTTAAACTCATACGCTAAAATTCTGGCTCAGAGAGGTAAGATAGTCATTTTAACGAATTTTCCCTCATTTTGTTCTTGCTTTATCCTCAAATGGATTAATCCGACATACTGAGTCACAAAGAAAATTATATTACTTGCAAACGAAAAGTGACCGTTTCCTATTTTTTCTTGTACCCTCTTTAAAAAAACACCCTTCATCTTCTTTCTTACCTCTTCAGAGATTTTAATTGTTTCAGATTGCAATGGATCCGCAAGCTCCCAACTCACTAGCACCACAACATCCACGAGTAAAACATGAAAAATTTTAAGGAACAAGTGCGCCGTGTTCAGTCCTCCTATCTGTGAAGAAGAGCAGTCATATATCAATGAAATAGTAATTGTTGATTTATTGTCTTGATCTTACTAAATACCAAGAACATGTCAGGTTACCCGGCTGAAGACAGCCATGTGACAGTCAAAGTTTCTAGCTCAAGAACAGAGCTAAAGGATTCTGGCCAGTGCTTGAACACGAACCGGAACGCAATCCAGGGGCAACGCACTTATTAGGTTAATAAGTCGCCCGAAGGAATACTGAAATTTATACTCCTGGTTGGAGACAGGAACTGCAAAGGGCACGTTTCCTGCTCAACAACAAAAGGATCCTGGCCAGCGCTAACCTCCTACGTAGATGCTCTTTTGGCTTCTCTCCCGCCACCCCGCCACCGCCCCCCCTCCCCTCCCCCCCCCCCCCCGCAAGAATGTCTGCGTAGGAGGCTGGGCCAGCACAACGCAGTAATTATTAGGTCGGCTGATTCACTCGAATGAACACCAACTCAGTGAAAGTACGTACTTAATGAACTTTTTGCACATGACTAAATTGAAGAACAGAAACTAATCTAGATGTCATACTTGTCGCTTCAGACGCCTATTTGTGAAAATTTTGTACACTCGCCACGTCTTTGACAACATCCCTCCAAACACCAGTGTAAAACCGACAACAATGAGGTACGCGCGGACCTTGGGATAGAAGAGAAGAACAAATATTTAATTTCATAACTGCCATTCAACATGGCGCTCTGCTCGGCAAAGTTCAATCAAAAGAGTGACAAGTAATTAGTGCACAAATGCAACCTGTGGCAAATTTTATATATAACTAATCATTCAGTCTGTCTTTCACCCCTAGAACTGCCCTCTCAAGCCTGCAATATAACCTGACACACACATATCTGAGCAAGGAAGGCAGGGCTAGTCCGTTACTGACAGTCTGAACACATTCTCTTAGGTAGGAAGGAGAAAACAGGGTTTCTAAACTCCATTTTACTAAATGCAGTAAGAAGGAAAAAAAATTCAAATGGGAAGTGTTTAACATTATCGGAGATCTATAATTTGCTTGAATAAGCTATTCGGGGGCGGTATTCATAGCAAATGCTGGTGGTGAGACGATGAACCGCATTCGTGGGCAGGAGTGACAGAAACAGACAAGCCTTGGACTGTCTGCCCGGTCCAGCCTCTTAACTACTCAGCCGATTTAATTTATTTTCTCGGTTCTATAGCTAGAAGCAATGCAACTGATAATAGCGAAGGTCATAACTATATACCTACCTGACAAATAGTTCTGCTTTTTCCCACGTATACAATTGAATTTCCGAACGTAGCCAGTAAAACGTGGGTATAGCACAAGAAACATCCAAATGCTATGATGCTATTGAAATGCGGAGAGGACATCTTGATAATTCTGGTATTAAATTAAGAAAACGCTAGTTAGCTTGACCAGCTTTTGCATCGCTGATTCCAAGTGGTACACGGTCGGTCGTTAAAAAGGAAACAGACTGTCAAAACCCTGAAAGGACAGTAACAGTAACACACAGAAAAAAAAAAAAAACAACAGAGAAATGGTCAAACGTATATGGATCGACACTGAATGAAAGAAAAAAGTTTAACTGGCAGGCAGCCACTCAAATGGATTTTTTGGACATACAAACCTACTCTCGATATGTTATCGAAATAACTGCATCAACCGGCAGTTAATATTAATTAATATTAACTACTATTAATCAATATATATATGTTGTCTTGATAATTGACTGCCCAGTACAGATAATCCTACATGTATTTCCATTCCACTGTCTAGCCATTTTGAGATTGTATTCCTAGGCAAATCATTTCGCCTCAAGCATGTGTCACTGCGTCGGATAGAATCCAAAAAAGTTATCATTTATTGATCGCGAAATATATGTGGATATATTTTTGCATGTAAAAGCCAATTGCTCCGAAGGTCATGTTATGATCTCTCAAATCAAACCATCCAATCAGACATTGACGCACCCTTAACCCTTTCAACTGTCAAATGAAGGCCAGCATGTATTAACAATGGTGACCAACATGGTACTAACCTATGCTTTCTGTATACAATATTCATAATCAGGCATCCTAATGAAAACAACATTCCAAAAGAGGACGTGACCAGTGTGAGGATCGTAAGTTGCTTTGGTGCTTTATAAAGCTTGGTCTCGTTAACAACTCCATCAGATGGAATTTTCCCTTTAGAAATAAACAAAAAAGAGAAAATACTTAAACTTTAAACGACAATGTCTTAAGTAACATTAATGAGAAGGAGTACAAGAAGAGGAACAACAACAACAACAACAACAACAACAACAACAACAACAAGAATAATAGCCACAACAACAGCAACAGCAACTTCGATTTTAGTTTTCAAACTAATTAAAAAGTGAATTCCCATTCGGGTCGAACTGGTTCACACAGACAGACTTACTGAGATTGTATATACTTGATTTGGTTTGTTTAAATTTCTAACATTGGCTAAAAAACCAGATTCAATTTTCAAAGATTCTCATGAGCTGGACTAACAAGATACTTTGTTCAAGGGCAACATTTCTAACAATTCGATTCAATACAGCCTTAATGTAGAATACCTTCCCACAGGAATGACGAATAATTTAAAGTACTTGAAGATGTATTGCAAAGTCCAACCACTTTTCTCAAATCGTCTAAAAGTTGAGGCAAAAAAAAAAATAAATAAATAAAATAACGGTTAGTTTGTAGAAGGAAGTCATGGATGCATCATTCCCTAAACCAATCAAGAAATGATATTGGAAAACTGAACAAACACACCTTGTTGCTGTAAAATTTCTATAGTAGTTTCTCGATCCCCGTGTTTGTCAAACTTCACTGTACCCTGTAACGCAAGAAATAGAACTGTATTAATAACAAAAGTAGGGAGCTAATAGGCCACGTTCGATCAATCAAAATTTTAACATGGTTCGGAAGCTTTCGGGTCAAAATGGTAAATTTTTTAAGTTTCGTTTGTCTCTCAATTCCCAAAAGAGACTTGGATACAAAGAAAGCAACACCAAATATAGAAGTTTGTACTGAAAGCCTCGGAACCATGTTAGAACATTGATATATCGGTCGTGGCCTATTGCAGAACTAGCACTTGGATTAATCAATCTTAAACCTAAAGACTATCCGTAAACCGGCTGAAGTTGGTAGTCAAGCCTTCCTTAGGTCAAGCCTGGTCAAAAGAGAAAGCTGCGACACATGTTTCAGTAAGAATATCATGAAAACGTTGCTAATAATTATTATATAAGATGCTAAAAGTTTAAACAAGTGTACAGTCGAACAACCAGTGAGCGACCACCCAAAATGTCAAGCCTAGGTAGTTCCTTACGGAAGGTAGTCGCTCGCGAGAGCTTAGACCATATTGAGTCAAAATTTTGCCTCATTATATTAGCATATGGTAACTGCAGAGACTTGCCCCGTGTTTTAACGTTTTGTTCATGTGAAAAGTCAATTTTGAGACAAAATCCGGTTCTTCGTAATGAAAAATTTCCGTCTCTTTTACTATCCAGGAATGCGATAATATTACAACACCTTTAGTTATTATCCAATATCTGTCAAATGGTGGCTTACGAGAGGTTAAAAAAAATATAAATTTCAAACTATTAGCCCTAAAAGTGGTAGCAGCCGCTTACTAAAGGCTTCAAATATAGTGATTTGACTCGGAAACGTTAGGGTATTTTTGCAAAACTGGTCACTGAGGAGGAGTGGTCGCTTACGGAGGTGGTCGTAACCGGAGGTTCGACTGTATCATACTCTCCTAAAACATTCTAACTAGCATTCTAATTAGCCGTTAATTAGCAGTATATCCACTGACCGACATGCCAATGAAAGTTAGATTCCTAAGCACTCGCTTGAAAAGTTCAGTGGTTTCCTTGTCACCATATGTTATGTTTGACAAACTCTTGCTGCGAGCTTTGAGGACTGGGGACGACTTCTGCAAAGTGAGCGCAATGCTCCAAATCGCGTCATACGCAAAAGACGAAAATGCATTAGCGGGGTAGTTCAGTTTTTTGCTTTTTCTCATCAGCTCCTTGTCGAGCTCAACAGCGGTCTGAAAACAAAAGGATTCAATGATTAACCGGATGTTGAGTGCATTCGGCTCATTTGAACAAATTAGCAAGAAAATGTCACTCCTTAACTGAAGCGCGGCCTGCGAATGTGAAAGGATTTTCACCTAGCTGTTGATCAGAATCATCGAGGGTTGAAAGGATGGTCTGTGAAAACGATTCCGAAAAACGCTTTCCGTGAGGTCAAAACTTTTGTCATCGTAAAGACCTTACAAAAGCAAGCAAGATGGAAACAACAGGCGGAAATCCGTCTAGGTTCGCCTACTAGTTGAGTCACGAGAGAAGAGTGCTTTCATTAGAGCAGAGTGTTTTTGTTGTTGTTGTTGTTGTTTTGGTGACAGATAATCGAATTTCGTACCCTAACTCGAGACCCAAATTTACCCCAACCCTAAACCCTAACCCATTACGTTTTACTTCCAGTGGAGGAAAGCCGTCACTAACCTTTCCAGCAATTGTAGGGGTTGTGGAGTCTCCGACAGGTAAAGGTCTGGTAGCTAGGTAGTTGCCAGTTGCTAACTTTATGTCGTGTTTGGTACATGAGGTGTCAGCGCTATTTTCCCACCATCTGTCACTGTACCATCCGGGAAGCAACCACACATACTTCCTACCATAAATACCTTGCAAAAATGCCTGGCAAGTCAAATTAATATCATTATGATCCCAAGGTTTTTTGCTCTGTTTTTCGTCACGATAAAACATACACACGATAAGTCAGAATACTGTCTGATAGCTAAAGCCAGTGATACTGCTCCCAGTCGCGCTTACTTCAAGATAGCTCTCCCAGAAATGGCTAATAGACCATTTTACAGTTGTCTGCTCAGTGACCTGGCCTTTGGATGGCAGCGAGGCTGGAGTTGACCTTGTTTTGATACAGGCCTCACTGCTTTTGCTGTGTAAAACAAGTTGTTCTGATGCTAACCAGGTGTATTTACATGACAAAAGCAGTGAGGTCTGTATCAAAACAAGGTCAACTCCAGCCTCACTGCCATCCAAAGGCCAGTCACTGAGCAGACAACTACAAAATGGTCTATTCCCACCATGAGACGCGCCTGCAGGGAATCATGGTAGTTATATTCATCAAGACAATTATCCAGTTCTCGATGATCAGTACAACTACCTTGAATTCCTGCAGGCAAAGTCTCATAGAGGGAATATCAATCGGCCATAAATTAAAGTAATAAAAGTAAGAAACTACTTAGTACCTTGAGAAATGTTCATCAGTGCGTTGGTCGAGTTCAGGTCCTGTGATCAGGCAACGGTTTTATGATTTCATTTTGAAGTGCAACGTAAGCAGACAAATGTTTCTTAGGTAGTGCGCATGCAGCAGAGTGATTTTACCTAACCCCCGTAAAAAGTTGTTACACAACTAGGTACTATTAACCACTACTTTCATGGTTTTCTTTTGTTATAGTTTTGGCTATGTTGGACTAATATTTTAGATGTGTTTCACAGGTTAACTTAAAATCACTCTATATCAGATGCACTTGCCTTTTAAAATTTGGTTTAAAGCTGTCAGTGGCTTGGTTGGTGTGCACTGGTGTGCTACTAGTGAGGCAAAATATATGCAGTGATTATCTAATATTACATGTACCTGACATGAGATTTTTCGGAACTGATCTTCATACATCAGACCAATGATTATTCTGACATCTTTGCTCTGTAAGAAATCACAATACCCCCGATTAACTTATAACAACCTGATCGCAGTATAATAAATTAGAATTACAGAGATTGCGATATAGAATTACTACGAATCGGCAAATAGCCACCTTGATTTTATGAGAGTATTAAGCAAAGCTTTACTGTTTATCAAACCTCTTTAATTAAAACAGCTGTAGATATTTAGGAGACTTGACTCAGGTTAGCTAACACCGTCAGACCTTGCCACTTGAGGAAGATTTTGTTTTAAATGTTGACGTCTTTTTGACAACCTTTCGCTGGACTCTATTAGGGAACTGCCCAGGGTGGAGATGTTCAATTGTCAAATTCATCATTCACTTTTGTGGGAACTTTGAAAGTCTTAACCTGCGAACGCTTAAAACCAGCGGATAGTTGCCGCAGCTTGATTAGCATGTGAAACGGAAGCTATCAGAAGCTGTCAAAAACCTGTCAAAAACTCGTCAAAAACTAATTCTTCGTTTGCACTGTCACGCAATAAAAATATAATTCGAGATCCATTCAGTGGATAAAGTCAAGAAATTGTTATGTTATAGGGGATAAAAAAAGAAGACACATGTCCTAGTTTTAGGTCTCTGCGTTCTCCAAAACGTCGGATATTCGTCGAAATATTTTACACAAATTTACAGAGCCGCCATGTTGGTGTACCTCCGTTGTACACCACCATCGCGGCCGGAAAATAGTGTAAACATCTAGAACTTACTTTGGATATCTAGCAACTGATTATCTGAACTGAACAAGTAAGCATTTAAATAAGCACTTTTCCTAATGTGTTAACGTCTAAAAAGGGTAAAAATCGCGAGATAAGTATGTATTTTTCGACAAACGCGATCATAGCTTTATGTCACGCAGCGCCATACCTCTAAATTCAAAACTCGCTTGTTTCCAGACGAAGCAAGCTATTAAAATATAAACTGAGAAGTTGTAAACAGATATAAATTTACCGCCTCTTATGCCTGATGGCAACGGGTGGCAACGGTAAGGCGCGTAGCACTGTAACATACCTTAATGTGACTGACTGTGTGGAAGTGCTGTTCATCAAAACTGTCAATAAACACTATTGTGATTTTATTACGTTTCAGTAAAGTGACGAGGTTCTCTTTAGTCTAAAGATAAAAAAAAATTAAAATAAGAAACACATTTCCTGTTCTTCCAGTTATTTCCTGAAGCTACTAGCAAGTACACACATGTGTACTACTCATTTAATGCTGTATCTCCGCTCATATAATCTCATGACAAAGGCTTATGCACGGGTGCGATTTTCTTAGATCTACGCAAGGCCTTGGTAAATCCAGGCTTGTTAATAGCCAAACTACAAATGTATGGTTGCTCTTCTTTAACACTACTTTGGTTCAAAATTGACCATTGGTCAAAATTTAACCGGCAGCTGAGCAATGGCGTCAGGGCGGAAATTGTAACTGATGACGAATACTACAGCACCCCCACCCAGCCTCTCCTTATTGCTAGTGTCGCTGGATCAGGATTAAATTTCCTCCGTTTCAGGATACAGCAGCATTTGCCAGTTAGTCCAACAATTATGTGTGTTCTGAGTGGTAAATGAATGTATGTGGAAATAAAGTGTAGCATACTAGTTTAGAAGTAATATATCAAGCACGAAATAGCGTGTTCGACCACATTTTCAAATACCGAGAAGAGGGTTGAAAATACGACGCGCAGCGGAGTATTTTTGATCAATTTTCGAGGTATTCGGAAATGTGGTCAAACACTCTTTTGAGTCCTTGATGTATCTTCTCAAAAGAAAATAAAACTATGGCGAAAATGGAGAAATAAAATCGTAAAAATCTGTACTGAATGATAAAGAGAAGATATCCAAACACCGTCACGGTAACAATTTCCTTTATTTCTTTATTAATGAGTTTGAGAAGTTTCTCGATAGGCAAAAAAAGTTTTCCGAGGAAAAAAATGCAAATAGAATTTACCTTGGTAAAAATGTGATCCTGTTGTACGAGAATCGCAACTCGTTTCCAGTTGAACTTTTTCAGTAAGTTCACTATAGCATAGTTATTTAGAGTCTCGGATGGACTGGTGCGAGAATATAGCGGAAATCGAGAGTCTTTTGAAAGCAAAGGCGACGTGTTACTGTAGCCAACCTAAATTTTGATTAAGAAAACAAAACAAGCCTTGTAAGTAACTAATACCCCATTCACAGCAACTAAACTGGTTTAACTAAATCAGGTTTAGGTTTTTCCAAACCACCTTGCTACCATGTTTTAATCAAACAGGTTTTTGCCTGGTTAAGTTGTGGGGTGTGCACGATATGAGCAGCTAATTTTTAACCTTGTTTAGCTAAACCACTTTTAAACACGTCGAACATGTTGGTGTGAACGGGGTATAAGATTACACGTTTTCTATCGTTTCACTGAGTCTTGCTATGAATATAAATGAACATTGCACCTTTAGTATTTTTGTCGGAGCCGCATTGCTGTTTCCAGCACCATAAATCATAGTCAGCAGGGTTTATTCCTTTAATCCACGAGGGTGTTGAAAGAAAAGAAAATACAAAGTAGAACACCTATGTTCTGCGCGAATTCAGGAAATTAAACTAGCCACATGCCAGATCAGGAATGACAACAACAACAACAACTTTATTTGTACTCATTCATTCAGCTAGAAACTTAACAAAAATAAGTTTAAAATAAAAAGAGCGCATGGCTGCCCGAAATAACCTTAATGGGCTAATAAGACTGGTTAGCCAACCTTAGCGATTTAAAGCAATTATTTATTTGGGTCAAATAAATGCTGCTATAATGTTCATTGGAAGATCAGTGATATATTACAAAAGGGAAAAAAAACACCATCTTAAGAAATCATATTCATAGAAAAGTACGAGGCAAGTATTTCTAGATAAAAGATCATGTAAGGTCATTTGCTACCTGCACCGCTCCCCAAAATGGAGCGGCTTCCGCGATCGGTTCTGCAGCTGGAGAGCAGCCTGGTGCTGTGAACATGATTTTCGTTGGTGGCCTGGACACTAGATCCAGCATTGCTCTGATAGCGGCACCACTGTCACACTAAAAATATGTAAAAAAAACCCCCTTATAATTATTTATTTCTAACCTAAACGAAATATCAGGGTTCAATTTTGTTAGGCCAGCCTGACTGACTAAGGCAATTTGGAACCTCGAATCGATGACATTGTCAAGAAGCAACTTGGGTAGATGAAGTAGTATAGCGATGTAAACGTTTTCAATAACTAGAGAGAAGTTGGATAAAGTACCAGCTAATTGATTTGACATCCAAGTCCTTAACATTCAAACTTGATTTTACTAAAGGAAACATTTTAGTGTAGTAAAGTATTATTTGTCATATTTCCTTCAATTTGAAAGTTTTTCTGTTCGTTAAGGTAACAAAACATGTGACTCAAACTTCTTTAACTCGCGATATCTTCTGCTTACCTTGGAATCCCTCGAGTCCTCGTGTAACTTGTACCCCGGTAGAATGGATTGATTTTTGTTCACGTGATCTAACGCCATCTGGACTGCTGGCATGACTCCCTTGGAACTCCAGCCTTTGGACGAGACATTGACGGCATAGAAGGTTCCAATGTACAAGTCTTCTGTGCCAGACACCCACTGACTCATCAGCGAATTAGAGAGCAGCAGCCACAGGGAGAGGTTTAACATTCTCATTATCTTGACAACTTGGCTGTTAGTGACGTGAATTCCATGAAGCGTGACTACTTAGCTAGTCCTTCAGAGAAGAGAAAATAGATTATTCTTAACCCAGTGAGGTTGAATGTCCAGATCTTCTTATGCATGTCGGAGATGATGTGTGGACGAGAACAATGACAATCTAAGAATACAAGTAAAGCTTCGGTAGATATTAAAAAATTCATGTAAAAGCAGACTGATACCTTCACCGTAGTAGAAGGAGGTAGGTGGGGAAGGTGGTGGATTTACGTTGCTCCCAATTGACGATTTCCGTTCTGGTAGGACAATTTCAAAAATATTTAGCCCTCCGTTTGCCTTACAGGGTATGATGATTTCGTTGATTATGACGCCATATAACGTCACGTGATGATATTAAGATCGTCATCATCCGATAATTCTAACTCAAGATTCTAGATCTTGTACTAAAATAAAATAAAATGAATTATTTTTTCTATTTTCCAAGAAGTCGGAAATAACGTAATTTGATGGAAATAACAACCTAAATGATAATGGGATGTATAAAGGTTTTGATTAAAACCAAATTTTTTTGCCAAAACAACTTAAAATTTAACTTAACCTGCACGTTAAATAGTGTCTATGGCTACAATGTGTCAGAAAACATGAAAAATCAGTGAACACATTAAAATAATGGCAGCTATTAAAAGTGTCATGAAATCCTGGCAAAATTTTGAAACCGTACCCAAGGATTCGAGCCAATTTTGTTCCGTCTGCAGATGACGAGACGTAGAAACGGAGTTTGAAACATTCAACCGAGTGTGATAATTTCTCTGCACGTGCGTTGTACACCTTGGGACGCTTTTTTGTCGTCCTTTGATAAAACAACAGTAAACTTATACCAATTCATAGTATTTTGGACAGCCTTAAACACGACAGTGAATCTTTCATGACACCATTTAGAATTAGAAGCTACTTTAACATCATGCAGCTGGAGGGATGATCTGACTCTGATGGACACATCGAAGACAGATTAAGAAAACTACCGTGAGTTCTTTAATAAACATGAATGTACTTTTTCGAACTTTTGATCGACGTTTACTTCACTATCACCTTCGTGGCTGCTAAAGCTTTATAATTTTCTGAGGAGCTTGAATTTTGTAAGGCCCAGTCTTTCTTACAGGCAATTTTTAGCTGTTATTTAATGCACTGGCCTAATGTAATGCATCTCGAGTTTATTCTAGCGCATAGTGTTTGACGTATGCGATAACGCAACGTTTGAGACAAGTCGAAACGATCAATATTCGTATTGCTTAACTTGTCAACAGCGACAATCAATTGCAAAACGATCTATTCATTAGTAAAACTTCTAACAAAGACAATCTATAGGAAAAAAAATTCAAAACAATCAGGAAGCCAAAGTCTTCTCTGCTACAATTACAAGACAAATCAATTCAGCACTCTCTCCAAATGTCACAGGTATCAACGATTCCAAAACACTTGCAAGGTTCTACAATGAAAACAATTTATATTTCTTCCCTCACTGGTGAAGTTGTGAGAAAATTGGTTTTGGTCGTTTAGTCCATATTCTGAATGTGAGTTATGTTCAAAATTAAGCTTTTTGACTTGTTTCGAACGAAATGTTATGGTAAAAGAGTTTTGAAACGATACACCCACCCATACGAACGTTCATCAGTCACTACCAACGCAAGATTCTTGATCTAGTAACAAAAATTGAAAAAAATAGGCATTGTCGATTGCACTATTTCTTCGTTTTGTTATTTCGTGTTGACTTGGCCTGGACTTTGAAGCGTACCAAATTTTAACAAGGTAGGTTTTGAATTTGTCGCTTGGACAAACGCATCATATTGATTATTGGCTCAGTGCTAGTTGAATTTTATGGAGACCAAAGCTAACTAACTAATTTCGAGTTCAGGTGGCGTTTTACACGAGCGATTTATTATTGATATATTAGCAGTTGGATCTACTTTTTCGTTTACGCGCTTTGCGATATCTATTCGCGTGTATATGTTATAAAACAAAGTGCGACTTATCTTCAAAACATGATTTGAAGACGGTTGTAGTCAGAGCTCTGACAACATCTGAAAGCACTGAAGTTGGATCTGACACCAAGTTAAAATGGAATATTCAACAACGAAAAATTAACTTCTTTGAGTATTTTGGGGTATATCATTAAGTGCGTTGCTTTCCTGCGGTAGTTCATATTTGCACCGTCTCTATATTTAATTTAATAGTTAGTTAAACAAATCCTCAGTCTAATCCTGGACGAGCCTCTCTCTTAAAGAAGCACTTCGCGACTAAATAATGTTAATGTGTACATCTGAGCATACTTTATCATTTTCACAATTACAGTGCTATGGTACCACCAAACATATTGCAGTAGTGGTCAGAGTATTTTTTACCTTTTTTGAAACTAATAAACAACTTCTAGATCATTGCCCGTGGCCACAAAATAGTCAAGAATACAAGTTCTAAATTCGTCCATTAATCGTTAACGCACCTTTGGTTCTTGCCACAATTTTTGTTTTTTTGTTTCTGTTTCAAGAGCGAAATGTGAACGTGACTGGGTAAAATTTTTCCCTTTCTAGTAATAACTCTAGCTATTGAGTTATTATACAGTGTTACCGTAAGAAGTGTTTTTTTCCGCGTGATTTTCTACCTGTAGGCGCAGCTGTAACATGATGAACAAAATATGAGAGGAAATGCAAATGCAACTTACGCGTATGTAGCCACAACGCAGAGTGATCGCCAATTTAGAGCTCGACGGACGGCTAATATCACGGCAAGATTCAGTTATTTCTACCTTGCCATTGGCTGTGGGTAACAACGTCTCAATTGTCATGAAAACACCTGGAAAAAGATCTATGTTTCCAGAATGCGCGAGCTCATGTTGATGTTTAATTTTACGTCAAATTGTTATTCTAACCGAGCAAAACGTCATTATGTCGAAACAGCGTCTTGTCTTAGTAGGTGCGCAAGACACTGCCAAATAGCTTTAAAAAATAACCCTTTAAACAAGCTTAAAGGAAAACAGCTTTCGTTTTTCAAAGAAAACACGAAAACAAAAACATTCATACAGCTCATTCACAGAAGTAAAAAGTAAAATTTCCTTGTGCAGAATAATATGAAAACCTCATCACATAAATAAAAAGTACTGCTCAATGGTGGCGACAAGAGAAGAGCATCTGCAGCTGGTTGTTTTCGTTTTCAAATGCACATATTTCAGTCAAAATACAACATTAACGTTAAATTACTCGATGTTACCTTTGTTAGCTTCAGTTTTTAGCAGCTTGGCTCTTCGCCTTTGGCCCGTCGCTTTGGCTCTTTGTCCAAAGAAAACCTATTTTTGGAACAAATGACCGCTAATTTTGTTTTCGAAATGAGCCCAAAGTGAACATTTTTGGAAGAGAGGTGTTGATTACTAAGCGTTGATACAACTGCTGTCGTTTTCAATAGAAAATGACATATGCCTTGTTCTATAATTCTGACAACTATGGGTAATTAGCATTTGTCGGACCAAACCAGTTAGGATTTACATTTACATTTGGATTCTTGTAAATCCACCCAGTGACATGAATGAAGGATTAAACTGAAACAAAGGATGGATACACTCTTTTTCACGATTAATTTTTGAGTTGAGCTAAACATTCTTATTTTTTTGCGATTTGAGCTTGAAATGTCACATGGTATAGTATTTCAATTTTTACGATAACTGCAGAAATTCTCGCGCGCTCACTGGCTAATTTTTATTGCCAACAAGCGGACAAACAAATGAATTTATAATTTAATACGCAATACGTCAGCGAGTGAGAGCGGACAATTTGACAATTTGTTAAATATCATATATCAATACGGACGTGACCAGTAATCCTATCTTCTGTGTTAGTATCAGGCAATGAGAAAATCACATAACGTAAACTAATGTCAAAAAAAATGGTACTAAGTATTTGGGTTAAATCGTCCTGTTAGACCACATTTTTAACTTGAAAATATTATTTTCCAAGTTGTAGTGAGTTACTCCATCACTCCTTCACTGGGTCACTTCCTGTTAGACATTAGGAAACAGACGTGGGGGTGGGGGGAACCTACCATATGAGAAGGTCAGGAATTTTCGTCGGAAAATTTGAATTTAACTCCTAAAGGAGGCTAATGTAGGCGTTGCTCGAGCTTCACTAGAAAAAAAACAATGAAAAAGAAAAGGAAAAAGAATTTAAAGTCACTACTTCGATTCGAACTGCCGTAGTCCCACATTTTAAGCCAGCGCTTAACACATTGTGCTTCTTTAAGATGTTTGAAGGTGAAAATGGTGAAAATATTAACTATATATCTAGGTACCGAAAGACTGGGTAGTTAGCACATCAGGCTCAAGTGAGTTTCGAGTGTCTTGTGGACAGTTACGTGCCGAACTTGAAATTGTGGGTGGCTGGTTTAGGCGTTGTCGAGCTTGTTCAAGTGGAGGTGATACGATTTACTCACAAGCTGAATTGTTTTGATGGCAATGTTTCTCATTCGTGGATCTATTAAGAAGTGGTTTCGTTTAACGGACTCACAGCTCGATATACTAATTTCGCCGAACGACTACGTTTGGACACAAGCTATGAACGGACTCGCATAATTTATGGAAAGAGAGTTAACTTCAGTCCTTATATTTGGGCTACAAGCGAATGTAAGTATTTGAACTCAACACTACAAGGGACACAAAATTTCAATGTACAATATACAAACTACTTTAAAGCTGACTGAAATGGATTATACTGTTTCATATATCACTTTGCAGAAATCTATGCAATTTAAACTTCATTTATGAGCTGTGTATCCTAATATTGTGTTCCACCTTCAGCCTGTTAAATTTTCATTCTTACATTTTGGTGTTATCACACTGAACTTTGAAGTATATACCCTGCTGCTGTACGTAACAGCATCATTGAGTTGATAACTTAGCAAAATTAAAACTGCATAATCTGCATATCTAAAAGACTGTTACCTTAATCAGTAAATATTTCAGTGGATTTGGTGCAAAAAAACTACGCTTCCAATAAAAGCACTTTTTATCTTCACTTTTTGGTCAACTTTCTAGTTCAATCTATTTAAAAAAAATATCAATAAATAATTATTTAAAACAAAGGATTTTCTCGAATTTTACCAAAGAACGAAATCGATACTTACATCTAACAATCTTAAGCCAGCTGAGAGCTGGCTATAAGCAAGCACTGGACATTACTCCTAGTCTATACATCACTTTTAACCAAACAAAATTATCTTGCCGTTTTTGACTACAGCACTAAGAAGACATGAAGAGATGCATGTAATGTAAACGCCTTGTAGACAGGTCTGAGTAACAAATAGTCTCGTAACATTGAACTGTTTCATTTTACAAATATCACAACACACTCTTGAATGGAAAAAGGCTTTATTCGTTTGCTCGAAAGCTAGACTGCCCTCACATTACAAGTAGTTCCTTAAAAAGCATTGCCTCAGTACACCTGTTCATGATTTATTTTCGAAGTTCAGTGGCTGACAGCCACTTTGCGATTAAATTTTAGGTTACCTTTATTTATACTAATCATTAAAAAAAACAAATAAGCAAAATAAAAACGTTCGTAACTGACTCTCAGCCTGGGATATGTTTTTAGGTTGTTCTTGACATTATGGTTAATCTTAGCATCAATGTTTTCATAAAAGGGTCCTTGTGTAATGATAAAATTTTCAGCAAACTGTGAACTTAAAGAGGTTCCGGGTGCTTATTTGTAATGCGAGCTCTGGTTGCTGTCGTCTCTTGATAAGAGAGAGTAGCAACTGGAGAAACGAGTAAGTTACATGTTAAATTGATTAACTCTGAATTACTCAAACGAATTTCTGGTAAATTAATTACTGTCCTATTTGATTTTCAACAACATATCCGGGTCTTTTTGAATAAAGCACCGTATTCAGTACCACGGATATTTTTGGCGGAACAGTCGCAAAATCCGAATGGCTTCTCAAGAAAATTCAGGACCCAATTCCTTTCTTTTTGTCCATCTCAAAATGTTTTAACTTTTATGTTAGCAAATCGGCCAGTTACGATAACATCGGGAAGTCACATTATTTTTTTTCCTAGTAATCAGCAATACCTGTTACAAGAGTGACCGTTTCTTTCCGCTTGATTGAAGGTTTCACTGAAAACTGTCAAAACCATTGACAAGATTAAAATGAAACCAAGGTATTTAAAAATATATTATTCGCGAGTGATTGTCAAAAACAAGATCCAGTAGTCACGCGATCAGCTAAGTATAATTCTGTCAGTGAAAGACTTTATTCAAATCCAAATTTTTACCATTTTATTAAAAACGGTAATAACAGAAGTGACTGGCATTTCAGAGAACCCTTGCAGCCCTCGGGAGTACAAGGGGCGTAGTTCACTGCCACCTCCTCCGTTAAGTTGGTTTCGTTAATTTGAATGCAATATTTATTCTGTGATACTGAAACGTTCAGTAGCTGTTCATTCATCCTTCGCAGAAATTTTAGCTGTTACATGATGTGGTTTCCGAGTGTCTCCCGGAATCCTTAGGGACAAACATTAAAAGTATGGCTTCGGTCCATCCGTGTCATAAATGTCAATGGCTTCCTCGATATTTCAAACCAGTCAAACGAAATGCTGACAAAGTGCTACGTTTCTTCTTCTTTTCTTGTGCATCGTTGCACTTTCAATTATCATTTTGATTATAATCGTTTATCAGTTTACTTTATCTTTCGACTAGTACTTCCTGGGGGAAGTCGTGAAACTAAAGATGCCGGAGGCTATGTCGTCGTTACCAAGAAAAATAAACATGTCATCATATCTTCTAGAGAAAGTTGAGGGCTATCTACATACAAATTTTATTTATTCCGGAAGCAAACTATATATACAATTAATTAAAAACTAAAAAGAAGGGGAAAAAAAAAAAAAAGAAAGATACCCCTCCAGAGAAGGAAGTTAAGAGGTTATCCCTATCTACCAAGTGCAAAATAAGTTTAAACATGTCTTATTAGAACTAGAACCTAGTGGTGGGCACTATCCACCCTGTCCTTTCTAAAACGATGGGTTACAAATTTGCTTGTAAGTCCAAGGGTTAAGACGAAGAAATACTAAAACTATTTCTAATCCTTATGCTAAGGAAGAAAAAAGAAGAGTTTTCTCTTCGTGACTAACGTAATTAATTTCGCTGGAAAAATTTTGAGCGAGATCATAATTTCTAGCTTCTATGCAAAAATTATTTTGGCTCGTCCGAGCTACTGTTAGCTAGTGAGCTGCAAAAATGGTCTGGGGAGAAGGAGAGATGCCTCCAAGTTCCTCATTTCAGAGCGGTCTTTATCATTAGCACTATCAATTTTTTCGCCGGAATATCTGAGCGATATGTAAAAAAGTTAACGTAGCAATATTTGCTCAAGATCAAGGTGATAGTGTTTCGCCCCTAATACGCCACAGTGGTTAAAATTAAACCATAGTGATAAAGCTCTAATAATTATCTTTTTGCCGAAAACAATACATTGAGAGGCTAAATTTGCTATTTCTTTCAAACCAGACACTAAAAAAAAAGCGAAAATACCCAAGAATCAAGATTTGTGCCATGGAAACGTAGAACAATTTCCGAGATGATTTTGAAGGAGCACCATTTCCGTCATTGTTTTAGTTTCTTTGATGACAAAAGTTCTATTTAAAAACTGCACGGTGAACTTTGGCTAAATTTAATATTCATAAACCATGAAAACTGTACCAAAGCAGATATGGTAGAAGTGTTTTACAATTTTCTTTCCTAATTTATCTGAATTTTCGGCTAAATAGATACAAGTTTTATCTTTTAAAAAACGATGTTGTATTGATAGTTTTTTGAAAATAGGAATTAGCCTATAGCGAAAGTAAAGCTGTTGCTTTATGGATATGTTTTGAAAACAGAACGGTGCTTGAGTACGCTGTTAATAAAACTGAAAAAAACAAAGCAACATAAAATATATTCAGGCTCATAACGCAGCAAAATTGCTTTTAGCCGTGCATAAGCTAAGAGACTAATAATTTGACGGCAAAATGGCACTCGCTTTCAAATGGTCCCAATGTTGTGGTAAAACAGTGTAACCCAGGTTTCAACGACGTTTCGCATAACGACTCAAGTAAACACAAATAAAACAACAAACTTACCGTTTTTTGCTAGTTCTGTTTTGCGAACATGGACATTACATCGAGAAGACCGACCGACGATTGAAACCTGCTCCACTTCAGTCCAGAATATTAAATTATGCCTTGACGTTTGTTCCTCTCCACGACAAACTGAGGTTATCACTTCGTAATTTAATTTGTTTCTTGTGCAAAACGAACATGCCGTTTAACCTTCAGACATACAGCTCTTTCCAATAGCGAGATATTTAATGAACAGCAATATATTTCGCCGCCAATTTCTAAAATAAAATTAATAAACCTTGCGACAAGTTATCTTTCCAATAAATGAAGTTGGATTGTTGCCCTTGACGTTTTGACACAAGTACATGCACAACGGCTATTTGTCACAAAGCTGCTTTTTCCACATCTGAAACTGAAATTTGCTGGCGGAAAGTAAAACTCATCGCGTGCTAACAGTAACTATATATATATATATTTTTTCTGACCATTATTTCTCGTTAGGTGTAGAAACACCTGCTAAATAATGGACACAAAATATGGATGCTGCTACGAGCAGAAATATTGGCTTAACAGAGTGGCTTTTTCTGTACACATTGATTACTTTGTTTTTCCCAGGAGCGCCGTCAATGCACACCTATGGTGTGAAAGGCAGTTTTATTTGACACATACGTTTCACTTGCCAAGCTGTTCTAATCGATACCTGACCCTCCATTGTGCCAGGTTAGGTCCGATGTTCAGTGTTTTCTTTAAGCTCTGAGCTTGGCAAACAAAACGCCCACCCAATAAATTAACCCAAAGGAGTTGGGAAGTACTCTAATAAACGTTATGAACCTTTAACCAATAGTCGAAGAGAATTTTCAGATTGCAACTTATGAAAAAATACATACATCTGGAGGCTCAAATAAACATCATAAAATAATTAACATCATGAACTTTTAATTATTCCAACAACATGTTCATAATGTTTAGCATTTGCATTACAAAAAGGCCACACACAAACATTTAATTGGAAAACATAAGAAATGTTCCAAACGAAATTTGAAGTACTCCCTAGAAAACAAATAGTAAAAAATCTCTGAAAACTGTAGCTATAAGCCAAAACAAATGTACTTAGCAAATATTAATGATAAAAAATCCCACCTTCAATTTTTGGCAATCGCATCCGTTTGCCAATCAATTTTGACCACTTTCAGCTGTCATATTTTCACTTATGAACATGGTTCATGCATTATTTAGCTCATTTCAAATTATCACAATACAAGTTCTCTCATATTTTCTGAAAATTGCAGTGGATTATAAGACGCCATTGCGGATACCAAAATTTGTTTTTAATTTGTGTTTGGACAACAACGTTGACGACCAAGGAATTAAAAAATGTGACTTTTGACATCAACATCCTGCTAGTAGAGTGCATTTGTATTCAGAATCGATAACACTTGACTTAACTAGAAATATTTCTGCGGAAGCATCGCGGAGACAAGCTTTTCAAGACTGAAGACCTGTCTCAAAGCAGATTTGATCCTTGGAAAAGTACATTTTCTAAACGGTGTTTTGATTATATATCAGTTTTTTTTTTTTACTTAACTAACAGAAGTATTGACTGGGAAAAATCATACAATTCCTTGCAGGTAAACTAGGAAGCATCAGCTTCCTGGAATTTACAGTTTTCTGAGCGCTTGTTAGGCACAATAGCACTTTTCACGGTGAACGTTTCTTATCTGCATTACAAAATAATCCAACATGTATGTGAGGCAATTCCAGGCAATTTTGTAGTTTCTGCCCGAGATTGCCTCACATCCACGTTGAATTATATTGTAATGCAAATGAGATAAACTAACCGTGAAAAGGGCTGTTACAACTTTCTGTGCACTAAAGAGACTAAAATGATAACGTTTCTGTTGTGTATAACACCACAACCAAATAAAGTAACATCAAGATTAAAACAAACATATTAGCCATATTAAGCCTGCTTGAAGGAGGCTGCAAAAGTGTCCAAGCTCATTTATGATTTTAAACTTTACTTACTCAAAAATCATTAAATTTATAGTGGCAAAAAAGGGAGTCTTCCTCCTTGTGTCTCTCCGGTTTTTTTTTTTCTTTCAGGAGAGAAAACAAACAAAAAAGATACAACCTTCGTTTAATACAAATAATTTAATCATTATTCAATAGTTAAGTGTTCGCTTAATTTTACGTGAGTATTGAATAAAATGGGTATGACAGTTTCCCCAGCTTACGTAATCTTGACAAAAAGTAAAACTAGCTGATATTTAATAAATTAATGTTTATTGAAACGGAAGTTAACAACAACTGAAGGCTTTCGTTACGAAAAACATCGACCTGTAGTGTACGTCATGTCTCCGATTCCAAGATTTCTGCTTCCAGAAGTAACGGTTTATACACGAAATTCACTGAAGAATTGTGACTACAGATCGAGAAAAGTACCATACAGAACGAGTCAGAATTTAATGCTTATTGATTTGATTTCAGTGTAGAAGTCCATTGAGTAAACTCCGCCTGTTCGCCCGAGTCCACTGTTCTTCCAGCCCTCGCGAGGCATGCTGGGTTCGTTTGGTAGCCAACTGTTTATCCACACGGAGCTAACAAGAAAAGGGGAAAGAACTCACTTCTCTATGAAACAGTTTACTGTAGCATACTGAAGCAGCCTGCTGAGTTCTTTGGACAGACGTTCTTATATAGGAAACATGGGGATTGGTTACTGCAACGCTTATACTATTAGGAATAAACCTTTGATCAGTTATGAAAATAGCATCTCCGTATCGGACTTCTTTAATTTTTAACACTGTCTTATACCATGGGATAGGATTTGTTTGGTACTATGAGTCCAGTTTGCAAGTCAAAGATTATAACTGCGAGTTATTTCATTTCCTACCTGCAGGGCTTCATTCTCCCAGAATGAATCATTCTATAAAATTAAACTAAGTATTGTACAGAAAGGGCACAAAAATAATCAATCCCTTACCGATGGTTACTGCAGGATGAGTTTATCGCGACTGAAATAATTAAGTGTTATTCCAGTTCACGTAAAGTAAAGTAAAGTAAAGTAAAGTAAAATCCTTTATTTAAAACATGATTATCGTTTAAGCACTACATGCTTGAGGGGTCGAGTAGCTAATTAATTATCTAATTATCTAATTACCTACTGATAAAATGAATGAAATATACTGAGATGGGTTCTCACTCTATCCCAGTTTATAACTCCAACCCCTTTAAACCCCCCAAATCCACCCCCTCCCCCACAACGCTCTTGCTAAGCGAGCATATGAAAATTCAAAACCACTGTGACAGTCACAACCACATAATCATTTTCGTAAGCTCTAAACATCCATTCGAATGCTCAAAATATTGTTCAAATTTGACTTTAAAATAAGTTACGTAATTTAAGTTAAATTTGAATTGCCTCACCCCGCATTCACCTGGTCCGCAATGCTATGAGCCAAACTAACATCTTTACACCAGATCGAGGCAGACAATCCGTACATTGTTCCATTGGCTCCTTCTATAGCCTCGTTTGCAGTACGAAATGGTATTATTCGTACCTAGGGAGGGGAGAGATAAATAGATACGTTCTACTCAAGAATATTTGCTGATAAAAAGGTTGATTAAATAAAGTTCAGTTGGTTTAAACGTAGAGGGCGGTGGGGCGGTACGTTGGTGCGTCAATTATTTCCAAATTTAGGAAAGTTATCGTTGAATAACCTACTCAGTATTGTCCATTATTGCGAATGAAAATTAATAACTGTTCTTGGATACAGTAGCTTGACTTCATCTTATAACTCCATTAACCAATAAAATTAAATCTGATATTTACCACTGGTCCTTGAACTTCCAATGTGTTAATGGTGTTGACAGTAGAGCACTGAAAACCTAAACAATCAAGGAAGGAAAGACGAAATTGATGCACCTCATCTAGTAGATTTTTTAAACGTATGTAGTAGGATATTGTGGTGTTTCTTTTGGCATTGAGTAGGTGGTGGTAGGATGTACAGAGGCTAGAAATATGTTTACTACAGTAGAAACCCGGTAACAAAATAGGGCTTGTTCTTAAACTGTTGGTTCTAATACCTGAAATCGCTTCCTCTATTCAGGAGAAAGGACTAATATTACATTCAATAATGCTGACCTCCAAGTACCGTAGGCTCCAGGAAGTAACCTTTGTCCAACTTGCTGTCAAGTTTCGGAATTTTTCCGCCGCACAAAATTTCCGCCCCATCATTTACTGCGCCTTGGATAAATCCTACCATTTTTTGGCGGTGCTCCTTGCTTATCAAAGGACCAACCTAAGGTTATAAAAGAGCCAAAGCCATAAAGTTTACCTAGATCTGGGGCTTTTTCGCCGTATTTAGGCAGCTGGAACTTCTACTCAGAGATCGACCTTCGATAGCTTAATTTTGTTAATGCATTAAAGCCAAATGACTTCAAATGAAATGAAATCCACCCTTGTTATTACTGAGTCAGTCCCCACGAGTCTCACGGCTCCCTTAAAGGGCCCTACTCAGCCACACCTTTGTTTTTGTTTACATACGAGAGTTAAGCTACTATATTTTATTCGAAGCATGTCGAAACGAATAAAATCACTGTGCAAACATAATTTAAAGAACACAACTTACAGTAAAGCAATAGGATTTTGCCTCACCATGCAATATCAATAACTTCGATGGCATCGAAAATGGCGTAGGCTGACCAAGGTCTTTTAAAGGCCGTTTAAGATATATGCACTTTATTTTCGCGCTCTTGGTAATTATGCGCGCCTTGTTTTGGTACGTGTGTTTTGTTGACCGCCATCTTGAATATTGTAGTGTCAGAGCTGATAAGCCGAAAGCTGTATTCCCTCAATGGAATTAAATTGAAGGGATATTTTCCACCATTTTTTCCACCCTTCATCAATGTTACTAAGATTATGACCAGCACAAGGTAACCAAACTGCTTTGCTCTTCAAAACACCATTCTTGTGGCACTGAGAAGTCAAGTTGATCGGATGGTCTGGCAAAACTTGATGAAGTGGACAGCTTAGCCGAAAAGGACAATACATTGTGAAGGCCTAATTAAACTGGACATGTGCTTTGCTTACCTGTGTGTTGGTCTCGTGCGGACTCCCAATTTTTAATCTCTGTACCAGTCTGATGAATTTTTCTTTAAATGATTGAAGTATGGACACTTGGACGAAAATACGATTGATGGAATGAACGTTTTGGCCCTCGCTATGAAGAAAACTGTTGGAATACAAAGGTAAAAAGAGAAACACTAGTCGTACATCCTTCTATAAATTCAATTAATTACACAATTTTTCCCCCTTCCGAGGAAAAAACTTCGATTAGGAAGTCTTTCTGATATTCGGAGGGACATTTTACAAAAGATATACTGTTCAAGCTGTTAACGAAACCACTTGCTTTGGCAGAAAAAGCTTAATTCTTACTATCTCATTTCGTGCGTTTTATAACAGGATGTTTTTTTAGAAATTCTTTCCTTGTAGGTGCAATGCCTGACAACCGTTTGAAACAAGTTTCCTCTGTCGGGATCTCGGCTATTTCTTTCCTTAAGCCATTCAATCACCACTAACGTCATGTATGTATTTATTAGTGCACCTTCCTTTGATGGCGACAGGGAGAACTTCGTCTAGATTAGCATCATCGAAGACAATCATCGGGTGACAATTTGCTAAGCTAAATGTGAACTTCTTTGTATAAAGTAGCTGACTTGCTCTCATTATGGCGCATACAGTCTTTTCACTCCCTGCCTAAAAAAACATAGTAAATGGCCCCATCATTATTCGGTAAAGATATCAAGAGCCATTCTACTCAAAGCTGTCAGAAAGGAAAATTTTCTCATAGCCGGGCTCAATTGAACTGACAGAAGTTAAGTGTCCACTGAACGTTTATGTAGGGTACCTTACAACAACAGTTTTAGGTTTGTTAGGGTGGAAATCGTTCCTTAGCTATAGGTTTGAGCGACAGAAGTTGATTGTACATACATACCTCTTACGTTCGAGTTCGAGGGCCGTGCTGTAAGTTTTTTCCCCATCGATTTATGGCCCAAGCGCGAATCGCGCGGGCCATTAATGCAAGGGGAACTTACAGTGCAGACCGAGAAAACGAGGTTAGAAAGATTTTTATTATATGTTTACTGTGTGTCTGACAGGTTCGGGAACGATTTCTATTTACGCGGAACGGCTTCAAATTTCTGTCGTACCTCGAAAGCAAAACGAGTCAATTTGAAATTGTTGTTAAGTGACTCTTAAGTCGTTAGTGGGTTTTAACGCACAAGTTCAGAAGTAAAAGAAAGTTTTAAACTTTTACTTGCTAAAAAAGCTAAATCACGAAACATTTTGGCGACAAAAACAGCTTTAAATTTTAGCAGGCCGTACAGTAGAATGCGACCCGCTAAATTGACTAATCACAGCGCGTACCAACTGAGAGATATAATAATGAGCGTTTACGTAGAATACCTTATAAAAAACAGTTTCCGTTTCGTTGGCGTGGAAATCGTTCCTTAGGTTTGAGTGAGTTTGTACCTTAGGTGAAATTGAAGACCTGCTCCACAATTTTTATTTTTATCTTTTCATGTATGTGTTCATAGAATATGCTAACATGATATATGCAGAGAATCATTTTTGAAGCGTTATTTCAACTGTTGTTGTTAGAAATCAGTTAGAAATCAGTTATTCCGAGAGGAAATCGAGACTCAAAGCTCAAACTGACGTGGAATTCTGACTAGAGCAGGTCAAACCACAACAGAAAAAAGGCAACTTTTATCGTCGCATCTAATTAGACGAAATGCCAAAACGCGAGTTATTGTCCAATACAGACGGTATAGGCAGTATATAAAGAACAACCATGTACAGGTATTTTCTGTACTGTAATTAGATCTAAAACAACTAAAATACATGTTATAGTCAATATCATCCTACCAATGCCATGGCTTTCACGGTTGGATGCTCAGCCATAGCTTTACCAATAACATCGCCTTTACCGTACACCACATTTACCACACCTTTTGGAATCCCTGGAATAAAAATGATTTGAAAAATAAAAAAGGTTGCTTTATTTCAGTGCCATAATCGATTGGCGAACGTACGGGAGGGTCTGGAAGGAGTCCAGCTGACAGTTCATCATGATAATCGTAGAAATGACACGGCTGTAACTGAAACTGTGATCTGGTATATGAGAAGTCACTACAAGTTAGCTGATAACTGAGATTATTATATAGCTAGCTCCGTGAGCGGGAGAGATGAATCAAATCCTGCGCTGTGATTGGCGCTGTGATTGGACTACCTGCCGTGTCCCGCAAGAAAAATTTCCCCGAAAGCCATATAATAAATACTTTATTGACCAAACTTGTTCGGTCAAGATGGCTGGATATTGGCCTTGTTCTTTTTTTGCGCGTTTATGGGCCTCGACTCCGTCTCGGTCCATAAACACGCAAGAAAAGAACTTGGCCAATATCCAGCCGTCCTGGCCTTACGCTTGGTCAATAACCCATACTTCCATCACCTCTTTGCCTACGTTTGTCATAGATGTGCATAATCCTAAGACATATAGACGGCTAGTCAATACAGTAATGCCCTTCTCATTGGAACAAATGGGGCTTTATTGATTTCTATTCCAATTCGCTCAAAGGAAACTTGTCCATTTTTTCGTTTTAAATGTTGCCTATATAGTCAGTTGTTGTTGTTTTTATTTTTTCGCGCCAATTGATGCACATACGCTGTAAGACCTCCATGCCGTTTTTGGCTTCAAACCGTTATTAATCGACTTCGATCCTACGAGTTACGGTCTTTCGTTTCATTCCTTGTCAAGGAGGAGACAGGAGAGACTTGGGATGAAGATTAAATGTTATTTAATTGTCAATCATCACGTATTAGTATTTGAGTAGAATTCTTAGTATTACCTGCATCGCCGAACGTTTTGGCCATTAAATGGACCTCAATGGGAGCCAAGCATGACGGTTTAATGACTACGCAGTTACCGCTGGCCAGCGCTGGGATCGCGTGCCACAAAATGGAGTGAAGAGGTGAAGCCCATGAAGTAATTATTCCAACTACACCAAGTGGGTAACGAGATGTATAGCTGACAGAATCTGGAATGTGATGAACGGATAAATTTCAAAGGTTCCATGACTACAGTGAAACTGTTTACATTTGAACGTGTTTGCATTCCTTCATGACTTTCAGTTAATAAAAGGCGTGGCGAATGGTCCGTCAAAAAGCGTGGGTCTCGCAGTCTCGCCTTTTTACCGATAATTTGCGTCTCTACCCTGCGAGAAGAGCCTCTGTTATCTCTTTTTACAAAGCATAAGTACCGTAAGAAAAGATTCTCCCTGCAGGGTGGTGTGTCTCGCAATTTCGATTTTTTGCCAGGCTAAGAAAAGTTCTAATTCCTGATTTGTTTGTTTGTTTGTTTGTTTAAATAAACGTCCAAACGTCTCGGGCTCTCAAAACCAAAGAACACCTGATATATGCTTCGCGGAAGGTCTCGCATTCACCACTCCTTATAAATAGCACCTGACTACTAGCAGGTAGTAAACCAAATCTCCCAAATTAACTCGAATTTTCAACGGAAGCTCTGCAAGAGTAGCCTGCCTGCGTTTTCGGTCTCTACGATAGTTTATTTTTTATTAAGAATAAACTTCTTGCCTTTCGTTCGCGTTGCTGATTCCTTTGTAGCAATGGCCTGTGCAGTAAAATGTTTTATATTATGCACTTCTCTTGCAATCTCATTGTCTTCTTTGCTAACGCCATGAATTGCTCGTCCTTGGTCCATGATCTCGGCGCGAACGAATCCTTCCGATCTCTTTGTCAGCAGTTCAGCCACATGATTTAAAACTTCCGCTCTCTCCATCTGTCGTTTTGCATGAAAAGATTATTAAGTTGAAAACAATTTACGATCAGAGGTAGTGAAAAGAGTAAAGAATGAATATCGTATATTTATGTATGACTGGATTTATGAAAACCGTGTCAATACTTTGCACCAAAACAGCCATATGGACTTGAGAGAGAGGAGCAAGAAAAGGAAGAAAAGAGAGTGGAAGAACTAAAAGACTGACATTCTTTTTAATTTTAATTCATATCGTCTACTTTGAGGAAAAAAAAAAAAAACGCTTAGGAGGACGCGATTTATTTAGTTCTGTTTTCATCAATCCGGACATATGTTTATGTATTTATTTATCGCGGGACCTTACTCCTAAATGCATGTTGTTCTGACTGGAGGCTTCCTAGCTACTAGCCTGTCCGTCAGTCAGGCGTTTTTGGAGAGGCGAGCACATGGATATTAGCCCAATTCTACTTCCTGCATGGGCCACTCATTTTTCACCCATTCCAAACCCAGCTTTTTATTTTCAAATCCAAGGCAGCAATCGTTTGCCAAAAATGAGCTGGTGTTGTATTATCCTCATTTTCTAATTAACGCCATCGTGATTACTGTCTTATCCACCATAGTCTTCTAGGTTTTCTTCCGTTAGTTACCTTAGACACTTTTGACCAGTGTTTAAATGCAGAGCTTGCTGCCTCCACAGCTTTTTCTAAATCCATCACACCGGACAGCGGGTATTTACATAATGCTTCACCCGTGCTCGGATTCAATGTGTCAGCGAATCTTCCGTCCTCGGGTGGAACGAATTCGCCATTAATGAAATTGTAGATTTGTTCAGAAATCTCACCGCGCCTGCGTAAGAGACAGATAAATTAAACTGAATAAGCAAATGACGCCACATCAAAATAGTAGCATCTTCGTTTCTGTTCATACTGCTGGAAGATTTGGTGTGCAAAAACAATTAAGTTCTTGTGAAAAACTCAAGAGAGATTTCAAATGAGCTTGCAAAGGTCACGCCAAGCACAATTTAAGAATTAATTCATCTTGCCTGCTCGAGGAGTCAGGCTTATAAGCCATATAATACAGCCGAGAGCCAATTATGTAGATGCAATTAAATGCAAAGGCTACTCTTCGTGGCAGAATGAGCTGTCTGTTGCAGAGAGAAAGCCGTTACAAAGTAGAAAGTATGAATACACAAAAAAATCCTGGAAAGGAGACCATACCAGGACCTCTTACGTACAACGCACAAGCTAGCCACCAGAACGTCTGGCTACTTCGACAATTTAATGAAAAATGAAACATGCTGCTAAACAAAACTGCTAATGGATTTTGCTGTTATATGCAGGCATATGATAAGGAAAAAAAGCACATCTTACAAGTGTAGACGGAGCTGTATAAAGCAAGCGAATGACTATACCTGGCTAGACAGATAACGGTTTTGGTTCTGGCAAGGCAAATGATAAGAAAGCAGACATTTTACAAAGCGAGCTAATTTAAGTAGCACGCAAATTATAGTAATAAAATTCCTTTTTAAATGGCTTGGGTTTGTAGCCGATATAACGTGCGCTCTGATTGGCTTTACGGGTCTGCAAAAACCAAGAAAAATTCCATATAATAAACAACTTATTAACCTCGAACGTTCGGTCTTTATGAAAAAAGCAAACCTCGGGCTTATCGCACCAGATCTCGATATCGCTCAATCAATACGGTATGGTCTCGGTTTTAGACTTTCCCGTAAAGACCCCACTCTCGTTTACTAGGTAGTTTAAAATCCCTACACTACGTTTAATAATTAATAATCCTGACATACGCCACTCTTTGGCACAGAAAATTGCGACTACACTGAACCTGGAAAGCAGCTGGCTGATTTATTTATTTTATCTTTTTTATAGTTATTATTATTGTTGTTGTTTTTTTTAATTTACGATTGAACGTAACCCCGCTATTTCGAACTCTCAGGGGAAAAGAAAAATAGTTCGATCGGGCGAAATAATCGATAGTAAATGACTGAAGGGCTAATCCAAGGCAAATGGTTTTGAGTTCGAAATAACGGGGAATTGAAAATAACCTAGTTAGAATTAGCGGGATCCAACAGTATATAAATTCAAAGATCGCTACTATCAAGAGAACCAATCATAAAAGCGAACAAAGTAATAATTTAGTCATCGTCTCCTAGGAAACAAGGCGAGCGCGAAACAATCAGCTGCTACAAACAGCAATTAAATAATTATTCTAGGCCACGGAAGTTTTTTCTCTGCTTGCGACCGCCTCATGTATTAAAGTTGAATATTTTATAGCCGTAGTGGTTTACATTTGACGGCTGGTCTAATTTTTGCTTTGAAAAATGACAAAACGAAAAGCAAACCTTGAATAAAACGTTTTGAATGTAATTTCCGAACGTAACAGTCACAGGCAAAGATATTTGTGAAACATTGGTCACGAATGATGATCGTTTTCAAGCAAAACAAATTAAAAGCGTCCGTTGGAAAACCCTTTGTCGTGACGGTACGGCACGTTAAGACTAAAACGAGAAGCGTGAAACCCGAAACGCGAAACGAGTGAACTTTTCACGAAAAGCATCGCGCCGTAGTGCAAGAACCACATGCCGATAACTACAGTGTGTCTTCCCACAAGAAACGATATAATTTTTTTTGCATATGACATAAATATTTACTAAAATCGACAAGTGGCAATTTCCGCTTTGGAATCCATTATGACTCTACTTGGAAATCAGTACTCTTTTATGTTTATCTCCTGGGCAATATACAGCCGCTAAAAGTTTGAATTTTATACAGAAAACAGAGGAAAGTAGAGAAACGAACTGACGGGGAAGTTAGCGAGTATATTCAAAGGTCTTCGTCGACGTAGAACTGGCAGCAGTTACGACCAAACATCATTTTATGACCATTTTACACCGTTTGTTCAACGCTTTAAACAGATGATCTCATGAGAGTTATTTTACAATGGCTACAGAATTTAATGGTCTTTGACTTGAAGGGGAAAAATGAAAATTTTATGAGTTTAAACTGTAAGCCACCAGGTGATAATTTATTCTTCGCCAAGAATTAAAAGAGATAGCATGATTTTAGGATAGAAATCAAATACGAGTAACTGAAGTTCCTAAATGTGCCTGTCGTCAGTTCGTCGAACAAAACTGTTTGAAGGGTTCGAGGTTAAGTATCGTTGCTTCGCTGTTATCTTCAAGTTAAAGAAGATATGTTATCTCGAAAGCAATGAAGGGATCTTCATTTAAAATTGTGCTATATCTGCTATGAGCTATAGTAGCAAAACGAATGCTTTTTGATGCACTTGTTTCTTATCTCCGTTTCCGGGGCTGTTAGTTAGTGGGAACTTAAGGTGTGGAAAACAAGGACTGGGAATCGCTGAATCATCACTCAACTGTTACGCGGAGTGCCGAATGTTGGCCAGCTTCTTTCGCTTGCTGGCTTGTTTACAAATTAATAAGATGTAATCGACTACAAAGGGCCTACGATATAGAGATCGTTCCCTTACCTAAAAAGGTGGTTAATCTGAGCGAGGAAATCCATGTGTCAGGTTCGCCGTTCTTGCTTCTTTATGGCTACAGTCTCTCGCAAGACCACATAGGAGCTAATTTTAGATTCGAATGGCAATCATTTCTGGATACCTGAGATCCTGATGTTAATATTATGCATGTAAGCGTAATTCTACCGTACACTAATTAGCACTGTCTGACGTTAGCTTAGGTTAGCTCTGTTAGAGGGAAATCATAAATTACTACTGGCAAAAAAAATAATGGCATCATAAATTTACGGTTGGCTGAAAATATATAAATGTCGTCTTTTGAAATTTTAATAATTCAACTTTTAATGCATTCCCCAAATGTACGTGATTAAAAACTAAACAGTAGCCTTATTTGATCTTTTTTTCTAATGCATCTTCACCTGTCGAGCTGTCCCATTGTCTGGGAAGCCTGACTTACCTTGAGAAGCAGTCGCGTTACTTTACTTATTTCGCAATAATGTGATTGACGTTCATATTTCACTGGCTCTTTCCTGCCCTTATGAAGCATGCAGACATGCATTAAAAAATGAGTAATTTTGCAGTTATTCAAGTGACATGAGTTTTTTAACAAAAGGAATGTAATGCAGCAATAACAACGTCAAAATTCACTCTTAGTTTAAATAATTTATCCTAAAAACTTTTCTTTATTGTATTCACAATCGCTTCATTTAAAAGGGTGAAGACTTGCCGTAATGCATTTAATCGCCATAACAATTTAAATTCATCTTGGTGTCTACGAAGACATGATTTGAACAAAACAGTTCTTTAAAAAAAGGGAAAAAAACACACTTTCTAATTTTCTCCTAACTGACCAAGTCACGTGACTTCCAGCTCGTATCAGTGGTAAATAACATAACGTCGTACCCAGGTTCTTTTCGGACTAATAGATTCAATATGGCGAACACTCCAACTGACATTGCAAATGGACTGCGAGTCCCCACACATTTATAAAATGAATAAATTAACGCCCCTTTCCCCCGAAAAGATAGTCAAAGGATCAAAGAAGAAGGATAAGAGAATGGGACATAAATTAAGATTTTCCTTGTAAAAAAAACAAAATTGCATCTGGAGTAGGCAAGGAAAACCTGAAATTTTAAATTAAATCTTGAACAGAGTGGATCTTGAAAAGGATGTTATGTAGATGAAATCGCCAAGTTGCATGTTTCAGAACGTTACTTGGAAATTTAACATATTTTGGCTTGGGAGCCATGATGGACAATAATTATTACTTGTTACTTCCAGGTACATGGCTTTAAGTTTTGTTGTGAGCCAGACACCATTATTATAATGCCTCTTAACATTGGAGACAACCACATCAAACAAAAGCTGAAATGGGTCAAAAATCAACAAACAAAACAAACAAACAAACAAACAAACAAACAAACAAACAAAACAAACCAAAAACCAATAACAATATTTCTTCTTGCCAAGTCATTCAACTTGTGTTCAATTCATGCACATCTCTCCCTGGGCATCTGAGAACTGACAACCCTCTCTGCCCAGTAGACTCCTGCTAAAAGATCCCGAAAAGTTTTCGCACCCGAAAAGCAGTTGCTAAATCTTAAAACTTTTGACTACAGAGCTGTTTTATTCATGTATTCTTAATACGAACAGAGGTTGTCCTCATGCAAGACGTTTCAGGCGTATACACCACTCTGTCTTATACCGATTAACTAAAAGTGGCTTTTCGGGCCCAAAAAGATTCAGGGCTTTCGAGAAATGGGCCCCCGACCTTTTGGGCTCAACATTTGTTCACAGAAACATCTCACCGCCCACATCTCTATATATAGAGCGTCTACATATAAGAATTAGCAGTGTTTCAACCTAGGTGTTGAAAGAGCGACTAGAGGATTTGAGTTCACAGGTTAACAAGTAAAACCAGTAAGCATTATTTAATGCAATCCATACCACATCAGTAAAAGAAATTAGAATTTTTATTAACTTCAAGTCCAACCTCTTATATTTACATTGCAAAAGTTAGTTAGATCATTTAATTCTGAAAGGCTGTAAGGTGTAACAGATAACTACAACAGATTAACGTAATGGTTTTGGTGTAGAAGTCTCCATCAGAAATGTCAAGTTCTAACTAAAAGGTCCCCAGAAATGTGGCTTCATTCTTCTGTGAAAGAAAAAATATATAACAAATTTTGTAAGGGCAGGATACTTTATTAATTGTGGGTACATTCCATCATAGTATACCCCTTGATTTAGCCCATGAAGATGCCCTGCCAGTCAGGTACAGCATAAAAAAGACAGGAATGGCCTGCAAGCTGTCACCCTCACTGCAACTGGGAAAAGGCAGTGTCTCTAATTTTAAATTATTTGCAACTAAAGAAATAATCTAAACCTTAGACTTTTCTTTACAAATTCTCAATGCTTTGCCCCTTAAATTTCACAACAAAGTAACAAATTTAAACAACATACATTCCATTTATAATACTTTTCTTATCTTGTACTTTGAGAAACTTGAGAGGCAAAAGAGAAAAATGTCTAATGTGCTTGCACCACCTCATCCCAACACCCCCTCCCCCCCCCCCCTGCAACCAAGACAATACAGGGAAGTATAATATGAACATGTACCAAACCACTTTTGATACTCACATGCAGTTGCTTCTTCCATTTCTGCTAGAGCAGCTAACAAAGTAGAGAAATGAAAAATCACAGTTACACACCAGTAGATAGTAAAAATGCTGTGATGTTATACGAGAAATGTGTGTCCCATAGTCTGTCAGCACTGTGCGGAGGGGATAGTTTGTTGCTGAAATAGCTGCTCAATTCCACGCCTCTCTCATTCCTACCTTTCAATGGTTATTACCAAATTTTGTGACTTTGATTCCAAACACGTATCACCTTTGTGACATAACCTGAAATTTGTCCAGAATATTTTCTGACAAGACATCATTGTTCACAGAACGTAATGTTTCCCTTTCAACCACCCAAGAATTTTAAAAGAAAATCAAATCTTTCTCCAAAATAAGAGTTCTTGCCTTTTTTTGAAGAAAAGATTTAAGATGGAATCCAATAGAAATTCAAGTATTAAACAAGTGGACAAAAACTCTGTACCGAGATTACTTACATCATAATGCAAACTTCTGTTTGACTATTTTAAATATCTTCTCAAAAAATGTCATTTCTAACAACACCAAGTGTCGAAAACACATTTTGAACTTCTTATGAAACAAGTGAAAGTACAGGTGAAATGAAACTGATGATGAGATTTTACCTGTGTTTGCAAGCACAATTTCTCTGAACTTACAAATTTATTTTCTCAAGTTCCCATGGAAAATTGTTTTCTCTGTTAATTTCAGGCAACTGCTTGTACTTACATGTGTATCTTTAGCTTTACGAAAATGTAAAATGGACTGTAAAATACCTAAAACTAATCTGGTACAAGGTTTTGGTCCACTTAAAACTGAAATTGCTTGATTTCCTATTGGATTTTGTCTTAACTGTCATCTTTGTTTTGGCACCCTCTTTATTGATTTTGAGGTTTGGTGCTTTTTTGCAATCATGAGAACCACAAGATCAAAAAAATGGCAGATGTTCAAATTTATTATGATCAAAGTCTCACATCACATGACACCATCATCTTGGATTTACTCTTGAAGTTATGAAGGGGGAAAACCATTCTGCCTTAAACCTACTTTCACACCCTCCCCACACCCACAGACCAAAAAAACCTACAAACCCAGGTTTTAATCAGGCTTAATATTGGTTTAAATCCAACATTGACAACATATACCTTCCTTCTCAGCTTTTAACCTTTCAGCTCTCTCTGCTAAAAGTTGAGCCCTTGGCCACCATGGTACATTTTTGTGCTTTTTAACCATCTCTTCATAATTTTCCTCGGCTCTTTCTTCATACTGATGTGCCTTATAACCAAGCCACAGAAAAGCACTGGTGTAGAATACATGCATCAAGGGTTCTGCAAAATCTTTAGGTTAGTTTCATGTACAAACATTGTACATTTAATGAATCCTGAACCATTGTCTACCATCCCACATGATCCACTTTAAGGTTTGAAGGATGAGGCCCTATATGTATGGTGACACATTTCAAATGAAACTTAACGTAGTATCACTAAGAGCACCTTAACTTAAATACATAAATATTCCGCAGTGGATGTGTAAGAACATAGACAAAACTAGTATGTCATTGCGTTTGCATGTATGTATTTCGTGGCTAGTTTGGAACGTTTGGCTCTGGTAAATGTACTCTTTACTCTGCAGTTTACACCACAATCTGAGCTATATTTCAGCTTACAAGTATCGAACATGCACAATGTACAGGGTAAGCAAGCTTAATACAACTTGGCTCACACTGTTCAAGTGTTGTTCAAAGTGCAATAAAAATAATACCATTACTTACTTCTAAACGCTGGATAACCTCGCACCAGATTAGAGTAACACGATGCAAACAATCCGGCACCTCCAAACCATAGTATTGTCCTTATCATGTCTAACAGCTAAGGAGAAAGACGACTAGTCTTGAAGAAAGTGTACACAAAAATCCAATATGGCGTCTTGTGTATGGGCTTAGCAGCCAAGCTTCTCGAAGTGAGTCGATGACTGCTTCATGTAAGCCTTGTGACAAAAGCCTCAACACAACTTTAGAAGTAAGATTAGATAGAAATGCGAGGGGAAAGATAGAAACATACATAGGCCCTGAATTAAAAAATGCGTACAATAAATAAATAAATAAATAAATAAATACATGGAAATATGAAATAGCGTAACTGGTAGAATTTTCGGGCCACACTTCGTATTTTCTTTGTCGCAAAGACGGAGGCGCGAGCATCTCGTTCTCACCGCAGGGTGCATTACCTGAAACATCTTCTTGAACCTAAACTAGCAACATGTATGGCCAATGCCCCATCGGTATTCCAAACAAATGCACATCACTTGAACTAGCACCAGCAGGTCACCTGCTTTAGTTTATTTTGAAAGCAGTCATTTCTAAAATGGTCCATTTGTACAATCTACAACTTTTTCTTCTTCCTCTTTGTGGAGTGATATTACCATTCCTGTGCGTCAAAAGCTCAGCTAACGATTCTAATAGCTTTCCTATTGTGGTCAACACGTGGGCTGGAAACTATAAAGGAGCCACAGACAAAGGTGATAAAACGACTGATTTAAATTTACACATTAGTTTGTTTGATTCGGCTGAATCAAGTGACAACAGAGGAAATAATGACGCCTCTAACATTACATTTATTTAAAAACATCCGTCGACAGCTCGGACTTCTGACAAGTTGTGACATTGTGTGATGACAATATTTCTGATAGGTGCGTCATTACTGCAATATGCGAATATTAAAGTGATATTGTCAATTTGTTTGATAGTACACGAAAGGAATAGATCCAATGAAAAGGTATTATTCAGGTCACATGATCATGGATGTTCTAAAACCTCCCGTATAGAATGTACACTCTGTAATTTTATATAGAACATTAAGCAAGTTTTGATGATACAGGATGGTACCAGTTGATTACATCACTTTTTTGTAAAAAGCACATGTTCATTTCCAAACTGAAGCTCGATATAATATTAGCTTCCGATCTTTATGAGCATTCATAAAGGCGAGCCCGGTTTCACCTCACCACTGTAAACGCCCGGTACATGAAGATTGCCGGGCCCTGCCGATACTGTGTCAACTCTGTCAGTCAAAATTTAATACAGGCATTACATTTTATGACAACTGTTGTTGCATTACGAAGGGTCAAAACAATGCAAAACGTTATTGAAATTCATGGCAGTTCACACCCGTTTAAAGTTTATGATAGGCTCAGTCGGTTATCTCTAGCAAAAATGTTTCACTTTCACAATTTGAAACATTTCATTCTTCTTTTGATTTCGTCGTTTCCACTGTACACCAAAAGCTCTGGTAACTATTCTGATTTCTTTCCTGGTGTGATCAACACATGGGCTGGAAACCATGAAGTGGCCACAGACAAAGGTGATGAAGCGACCGCCGTTTATTCGACTCGCCTGGGGGCGAAATTATTCATGAAACTGGTGATATTAGAAAATTATTATGCCTGCTTTAAGTTATCTACATTTAAGAGTGTTTAAGAAGTGGTTTGCAAATTGAAATAAGTGTAACATGTCTCATCCGGCCAGTGCAAAGGACTTTTAACAAACCTTTCAGAGGCGTTTTACATTTATTTATTTATATGCCTAGTTACCATTTTATTTCCATTCATTTTGTATGTTATTTTATGTTAATGTAAGATATCAATATGGCTTCATTTTCAAGAAAAATATCAAAACCCACTTTTCTTCTTTGGGCTCCCACACGCCAATCATGTAAACCTGTTTTTTCAGTATTCAATCGTGGTAGTCGATTTTATCGACTTATATATTAGTATAATTTTTATTACTTTGTAACTGAATTTATACACAGGGTTTGATGTGCACCCAAAATCTAACAGTATCGCCTAGTCTATGTAACTTAAACCCTGATCTTTCGCTTGTATCTACCTACCACTGGGAAGCTAAAGAAACGCTTGTGATGTATTCAGCCCGGCCTTCCGTGTACAAACTGTATGATTCAAATACCGACATCTGATTATATTGTGGCTCATGTTATGAGTATTATCTGCTTTCTTGCTGAGAAATTATAATTTATATCTTTCCTACCTGTCACTGTGTTGAACATTAGCATGGGAAGTACTCGCAAAGGGAGGACCATCTCTAGATGCCATAGAGGAAGGAGTTACAGCATGTGAGCTAAACCAGTGCGGCACTCATAGAGTGACTGTGGGCTATGGTGGAAGGTATTGTATACGGTAACTGCGTCAAGTCCAGTTGCAATGCCTTCTATAATTATATAACCTTTCCCTATGAGTACGTTGCCTTGCGACAAGAAAAAATAGTTAAGAGCTAAAATTAAATGTTCTTTACGTACAGCACACCCAAAGACATGCAGTGTAACCAATATATTCTCGTTCACATCGTCTTTGAATCTTTTTCTACCATACATCTTCTTCCTAAAAACTGATCCATTCAAAAGCTTTGTTTTTTTCAGTCCTAATGAAGCTGGAGAGACAACGTTAGATGCTTTAATAATTGATGGGTAAGGCAAACGCTTCCCGTACTTTTGAAACGGCCAAATCTGAATACATACTCTTCGAAGCATATTACTTTTTCTTGTTATTTATCCAATGTGATTATACTGTGTTGTATTCGTTTAGAGATTAACAATTCCTGCTAGCGAATAAATCACTCCTCTAAAAAAAGCTATAGTTTTCAAACAGACTAGTCTCCACTGGCAGTCATTGTAAAAAATCATATTGTCAATACGTTGTTGTAGTTTTCACCCCCGCTTTGTCGAATTTTTGCTCGCCCTCCCATTTACGCGCGGTTAAAATGTGGAAAAGCTCTTTGTACGGAAATGCTTGCTACGCAGGCTAGAATTGTTAATGAGTTTGAAAATTAATGTAAATGATTGCTGATTGTCTTCATCATACTAGTGTCATAATTTCTGCAGTGCAACACACGCCGCTGGTGCAGTGGGCTGTTTGAAGCGCGTCAAGACGGCAATTTCTGTCGCTCGAGCTGTTATGGAGAACACCAAAGCTACCCTTCTTGTTGGTGAAGATGGTTAGTAGGGTCTACCCAAGTTGTAAAACAATCTATTTTGAGATTAACATTACTCGTGATATTTGAGAAAGAGAGAGTTATCCCAATTATTCTTTGTGTCTGTCTTTCCTTCAAGCAACACAATTTGCCCTCCAGATGGGATTCAGAGAACAAGATCTTCATACTAACGAGTCGGTGTAAGTAGTCACTAAATAATAAAATCAGTGAAGGGAACGGTAATTCAATGAATATGCTTTATGTTCTGTAAGTCATATTGCATTTGACTGAATATTTGTCCACATTTTTGTCAATCAAAGGAAGATGTGGAAAGAATGGAAGAAAAACAAGTGCCAACCAAACTTTTGGAACGAGGTTTGTTTAAGTACATTGGTAATCTTTGTTTTTATAACCAAGATTTTTCAGTTCTATTATTTTCAAATGCTTTTTTTTGTCGATTTATAGAATCCTAATTATCATAATAGTGCTAAACACTATGACCATTAAACAAAGCGACTTTCTTTGAGCATAGTTAGTAGAGTCTCCTCTACTAACTATGCTTTGAGGAACCGATTTCAGATTTCATGTCCTCACTATATAGTTATCGGACAATGTTATCCCAGCCCCCCCCCTCCGGGGGGCTACTCCCGGAACAATTGGGTGGGGGGTGTGCGGCCCGCTTCCCAAAACCCTTACCCTATTTATGCCAAAATCTGCGATTTCCCTATCCTATTTATGACCCGAAAAAGTAGCTTCTTCCAAAAAAACTAGCCCACTTCAAGACTTGAGTGAATAAACAATACCCTACTTACGATCAAAATGGCCAAAATCGATACCCTATTTATGAGCAAAACCGTTGAAAACCGTACCCTTTGTGGCCGCACTTACCTATATAACCCATAAAGGGGAGTACTCACCCCCCGGTTCCAGCTAAACACTGACCGTATCCTAATCGATGTTATCAATGATAGTCCAGCTGTAGATAATTTGGTCTGGGATTTCAACTTCCTGACATCAAATTATTTAAAGTTTGGTGGAAATTTCTTTTTCGTTGCCGAATGTATTATGATGTATTTGCAGAATGTTCGACCAGACCCTCGTTCCTCGTGTGGACCGTACAAACCCATCAAAGGCAGAAGGTTAGCCAGCTTCCAGATTTTTAAATCCAAGCTAATCAACCAACCAACCCTTTCATCAATTAATTGATCAATCCCTTTTCTATGGTATATGTGCACTACACTGTAACACGCCACGTGAAACTTTGATGAATGCAAGCTTTAGTTACAACTTGTTATGGTTTTGTTCCACAAGATTTCCCTTCCTTTTTGCGATCAAAAACGTTAGCAACTAATAAGCTTCAACAAAAGTCGACAATATAATTGAAACGGGTAAACGTAAATTTTACAATTTAACAGCTCACCTGTGTTTCATCCTCCAGAAATGTCCAAGACACTACTAAGCAAACTTTGTTGGATGATGTAGATGTCGATAATCATGACACCATAGGTAATGGGTGATGAACGAGCTCATCAAGATAGAACAATGGACTTACTCCTGGCCTGTTTCTCTCACCGAGAAACCGAAACATCTGCGTACACTTGCAGTCATCAACTTCCGCCCTCCACCAAACATGGCACCCCACAAACAGTTCGCCAAAACTTTAGGCGCCACGATCGTGCGACGCACAACTCAACTCAATTCAGAACACATCTGAATAATTCGCGCTGAGTAATTCGCGCGCAAATACTTACTCCTGGTACCACCATTTATACTGAAGCACTGTGCAATGACAACATTTCTAATGACTTTGGTGACTAAAATTAATGGCAACTGGCTTTTCGTACTGTGACATCATATAATTAACTGATTTTGTCTGTTTTCGACTTGCCTTTAAGTCCGGGATTTCCAAATCATTTCAGAATGTGTCATGATCTAAGCACTGATTTGCTTTTCAGGTATGATAGCAATTGATCAAAATGGGAACATAGCAGCCGGAACCTCGACTAATGGATTGAACCACAAAATCGCTGGGTGAGTTCCACAATAGATGACTTCTAGCCAGTAGCGTTTCGTTTTGCTTTTCATCCGTTTTGGCATAATTTGTACTCAAAATTTAACATTATTCATAATTATTGATTTAGCTTTATTCCCGACAAGGAGAGGAAGGGGATTGGGCGGAGCGGGGAAGGGAGAGCTGAAGGACCGTAAAGGGATTCAGTTGAGGGAAGTAATCGATCCATTTGTATAGCCTTTGTTGTACGCATGTGCAAATAATAAAATAAAATATGCAGAGACTGAAAATAGATAGACTGAAATTAAATGGAATAGTAACATTTATTGCACTTTTTCAATCAAAACATTTCAGTAGGCTTTTGACATATGATTGCATCTTTTTTCCCATTGGTAGTCGAGTCGGGGACTCTCCCATCCCTGGAGCAGGAGCCTACGTGGATAAGGACGTTGGTGGAGCCTCAGGGACTGGTGACGGGGATGTTATGTTAAAGTTTTTGCCCAGGTATGCCTTGAACGCACGTTATTGACAGGTTTCTGTGGTTGAAAACTCGCCGAGGTACTGAATGAACACATGTTACCCCTCCTCATCATAGCGTTCGCTATTTGCCTTGATGTTTCGTCACTAACGTGTCAAATAATCGACCTTTCTTTATAGCCTGAAGTGTAATTTAAGAGGATTTTGTAGCGGAGGGCAATTGGCCATATTCGTATTCTTGACAGTGGACTGGAACTAGCTTTACACTGAGGCCACTGCGGGGAGTCAAGAGATCATAGTCTTTTTGCAGAGTCTTTTCAAATGCAAATTACACGAGCCTCCATTGCAAGCTGTTCCAGCTCAACACCGAGAATACCAATATGGCCTATCGGCTACTTTCGATATACCAAAATTGTAACATGGCTCCGAGGTTTTCAGGACAAAATTGCAAATTTGTTGAGTTTCCTGTGTCTCCCAAAGGAGGCTTGTACATAACGAAAGCATCTCCAAATATAGAGGCTTGTCCTGAACGCCATGTAAGAATATTGATATATCGAACGTGGCCTATTGCAAGTGTTACTTTGACACCTTTTCCCTTATCAATAAGACTGCTACTGTACCCACAGGCCAATCAACGTTAAACTTCGTTTTGCGTGGCTATGAAGCGATACGTTGAATTAAAAAGCCTTGCAAAGAGGGCTCTGTGCTAACGTTCAGTCTAACAATTCTAGACCAAGGGAATTACAGAGGTTGAGTCTGATGCAGAATGAATATTGTTTTTTCTAAAGTGATTCTCCTCAGCCTTGGAACTAACTTAGCATTTTAATATATATAGACATTGGCCTATTCGCCCTGTCTGTTAAAACACCACCCTGGCATGAAAAGATGGGCTTTGAGAGGGATGCAACTCACCGGCCCATGAACAAGCTTTGTAGGCAGTGTTTAAACAACTTGCATAAACGTGACAACCTGATATTGTACTTTTGTCTCATAGTTTTCATGCAGTTGAGCTTCTCCGTCAAGGTTACAGCCCAACACGGGCTGCCAGAATGGCTCTTAAGAGAATAGCGCAGTATTATCCAACCTTCAGGGGGGGACTGATAACTGTGACAAAGGATGGCAGACACGGTATTGAAAAAAAGTGTTATAGGGGAACTATCATGAACTTGAATTCGAAAATTAACAAAACAAACTAAATACATATTTCCATTAATAGAAACCAGGAGAGGATTGATCTTCTCTTGTAGAAACCTAAAATTAATGATCTAGTTTCATCAAAAACAACAGTTGTGGATGGACATTGACAGTTGTGCATGGACATTGTCATAATTTACCTTATAATCTCAGATTTGAGAAGTTTGAGAGACTTTTAATTTCAGTATCTTTCCTTGTGTCTTGGAAAAATCTATAAGAACTAATCAAAACCTGCTCGCTTTTTAACAACTCATTTCATGTCTTCCCGTTGCCAGCAAAGATTTTGTGTACTTAGAAGAAGGCCTGAATGAGGATCTAATAGCCAATTGAGAATAAACCCACACTTAACAAGTCCAAGATAAAGTTCATGTACATGTTGATGGGGTCTAGGCAAAAGCTGGGTACTTTTAAATAATAGTTATCCGACTCTTACCACCGATGGAAGCTCTATAAAGTAATTTTCTGATATAGATGGAGCGTACATCTTAACGCAATTTCGAAAAAAATTTCATTTGAGGAAGAACACACCATTCTTTCTTTTTGAGACACTTCTGTGCATGCATTCGTAACAAGGTAGTTCTACCCAATTTCGATTATTGCAGTTTTTGGGAACTGCAACAAAACTCTAGCCACTCCCTACCCACCTCCCACCCCTCAACGCTTAAACTGCAAAACGGCTAAAAAACGCTCTGCATGCATTTTGACTTTCTGTTGCTATAATGACAGTACTCGCGATCTCCTTAGTAGAGTCGGCTAACTGCTCAGGTGTCGTTATCAATTAGAACCCTGCTCTATTTTCTGTTTCATCTTAACCCATTGTTTTTATCTCTTCAGGTGCTGCCTGTCATGGCTGGCCGTATTTTCCCTACACTGTTCGCAATCCAAGGACGGGAAAGAACAAAATAGTGTACATCAAGCCTTGCAAATTGATCAATTAACATTTTAGAGGCAGGAATCAGCTTCCCAAACATTTCCCACGTACATCATTTACAGCTATAAACATTCCAGAAATATGACACGAAAAAAACAAACTTTTATGGAATCTTGCCCTGCAAACACTGCTGGAAGAAAACAGAACGAAGGGATCGTGTAGAAGCGAAAATCTTGGTAATCAACTGTAACACATCCATATCAAATAATGTAATAACGGCGAGGCGTTAGAGAGGGAAATATTTAAATCGAATACAACTTGGCAAAACGCTAAGGGTTGCTGTTTAAAGAGAATAAGACGACACTGAAACACTAAAATTAATTTTCTCATTAGCTTTATTGCTGCATTGCTGTGCTAATACTTCATACCAAAGTTAGTAAAACCCTCCTAATCTACGACAATATTGGGAAACCATAGCTTTGTTGCAACCAATATACTTTCAGGCGATTGGCCGGTTCTCCTCTTAACTTCTTCTTCTTCTAGTAGCTAACATAAGGCCAATATTTCTGGTAGGAGCCACTCCATCCTTTATGGAATTGGCTATCTGAGCTACCTCCGTTGGTTGTAAATTGTATCCACAGGTAGAGTTTTCCCGTTGAATAGAAGGAGCCGGTGGGAATAGAGTGTCCACTCCAGCCGCTGGTTAACACAACTTCACCAAATCTGTTAAAATCATCATAATAAAAACAGCATTAAAGGGGATGGCACAATGACTTACGGATAGTGCACTGCAATCCTAATCGTGGGGCAGGGTTCGAATTCGAACGTGTTCCAGGGAAGTCAGGGTACCTACGTAAGGAATAACTTTCTTAGCTTCTATCGTCATTTCTTCCTCCAAAAGTAGATAAGTACTAGTTGATTACTAGGTCATCCAAGGGGTAGAAACAGCACTTTAATATCCAGTTTGTTTTTTACAGGGTGGATAACGCTATCCAATGGTTAAACCACTACCCAAGGGGTAGCATAGTTAGTTTTGTTACCATGAATTGACCTCCCACGCGAAAACGTACACTAATGGGTATCCGTTCGAACGGCTAAAAACCGTTTGTATTGCGATTTGGGGTGGAACACCTGATTAGTATAACTGGTTTGACAAGTTTGTTAACCGAGATTTTCTAAATTGCCTTTTACGCAACGATATTTCGTATTGTTTACTGTAATCACCACTTAGTCCACAAAAGTATACTATAGAACTGCTGTGTGGGGTGGCGTTTTTGCTAGGGACACATTGCTGGTAGTGGTTGTGGTGGTGATGGTTTTGGGCCGTGTTTACAGGTAGATAGAGTACCCTCAGTAGTGTTAGCGGGTTGCCTTTTTTCATTAACGTGTTTACAAGACAGCTAGGGTTACCCTAGTACTAGGGTGGTAAGGTAATTCTACCTGTGCCGTGATTTCCTTGTAAACCCGACTATCATTGACCCTGTTGCTAAGGTAAACCTAGCATTAAGGTTAACTTTTCTAAGTGTAAACAGGGCCATTGCGCTATCGTTTTAGATTGCGAGGTTTTAGTGGCTATCCAAATTAACAAACACTAATTGGTGCAGAGTACTAAATGGACAAGAAAACAATGTTACAGCGTACCTCCCGGCGTGGATCTTCACCAAGTCATAGGTAGTTTCCGTTGAGAAGTCAGTGAAGATAAAGTCGGGGATGTCCACGGTGCGATGCACCAGCCACACGCAGTCGAGGTTATCAGCATAACCATTCGGGTAGCCTGGTGACGAGATTATGCCACTTCCATCTTCGTATACGCCTCCACAAGATGTATCTAGAAAGTTACAAACACATGATTGTCTATGAGTTATTGTGAAGTGTCAATGTTTTTAGCTTACCGTGACGGTTCGGTCGATTTCAGTTCTATTTAGTTCTTAAATACTCTTTTCTTTTGGCCATCGTAGCTTAACAAGAAATAACACACAAACTGCGGTGATAAACATGACAATAAAACGCATTGTTGAAAAACAAAAAGAAAAACTTTATCTTTTTGCTTGACGTTTCGTATGTTTCGACATACACCTTCAAAAGTGACTGTTGAGAATAGGAGTAACAACTAAATTTTAAATTTAAGATAAGTAACTAATTGACAATAACAATGACAGAAGCTGAAAAAAATGCATATTAAAAGATGCAAACTATTAAAGATGAAGCTCTTTGCTGCTAACGTTATCATTTATTTAGTTTCCCAACAATGCGTTTTATTCTCATGTTTATCACCACAGTTTGTGTGTTATCTCTTATTTAGTTCTTCTTATGGCCCTAGACTGACTAGATTTGAATGGCAATACGCTCCCTTGTTTGGCGCAGGGGATACGGATGACGACTTGGTGTGATATTAGGTGCTGTCCGAGAATAAATGTTTTTATTCTTTACTTTCATCCTAAGTTCAATTTCTTTATATTATACATATATAATTACGGAATACAGTATGTCTGCACACGTACACCCAAAAAAGATTGCATCGGCAATAAACGTTTTGATGAGCTTATTTTACACGTTGGTCTCCTTACCGACTTGCTTGTAGTTGAAACTGAATCCTTTCCTCGTGGTGTTTCCATCACTGATGAATCTCACTCGCAATACATTCCCGGATGAGGTGAATGATGGCGGCAGATAAGTTGTCCCGTCAAACACGATGGTTGCACTTTCGTAGTGACTCGTGTCGTAGATCAGCAAGTAATCTTTGCCAGTCTCCGTCTTAAACTCGGTAAAGTCGAGTCTGACTTTCTTGTTCACCGGAACTTGTATCTGCCACGTGCAGTACTCGTCGTTACCGTAATTGCTGGGATAGTTTGTTGATGTCACTGTACCACTCGGACCATTCAAGAATGCTCCACAGCTCGTTTCTGAAAGCAGAAACATTTTTCCTCATTTCTTAGTTTTTCTTTTAGCCGGGATACCCATTGGCGTTCAGTGACAGAGATATATTTGGATATGGTTATTAAGGTACAGAGAAAAGAAGATAAGGATTAAAGACCACAGCGTGGAATGCTGGATTGGTGGAGTGCTGAATTGGTCATGCCGCGCGTATTAACAACTGTCTGGTGGTTTTTGCGGAGGTGATCCTCGCCTTATTCTTGGTTTAATTTGTTATTGTATGTCTTGTATATGGAGGGGCAAATAAAACAAGCAAGAGACTATCATGATCTCTTGCACATGATATTGATGATGATGATGATGATGATGATGATGAACACGATAATTTATGGAATTTACTGAAAGAGAAAATATACTAAGACAGTATAGCCACGCACACTTTTGAGAGTGTTCCTTTCTAATTTCATTACTGCTAAAATCCGCAACTTTTGAAGTTGATGGGCAAAGGATGGTCTCGATGGTCAAGAAAACGAGGACACGGCCCGTAATATCCAACAAATATTGTATTACTACTCACGCTCACAAGTGGGCTGTGTCCCTGACCATGTACCATCTGCTTGGCAGGTCCTGGTGAGGTCACCCACAAGTCTATACTGAGGATCACATTCCACCACTACTCTGCTTTGATACGTGAAGGTATCTCCATACCTGACGCCATTAGCCGGTATACCTGGGTCGCCACAGCTAACAACTAGAGACATTATTTTATACATGTAGTTTAGAAAATCGTCATCATCGTAGTCCTAGCTCTCCTCTGGGAGAATAGGACCAAAGTAAAAAAAAAGCTACCGAATTAATATTTTTAGTATGTACCACACAAGCGAATAGCGCTTTCCACTCATTCTGATGATCTATGATGGCAAGATTATTATGACACATTCTAATTTCTACAACATTTCAGTTTTATTTGCTAGTTTTTAATTACTCACTAGTCAGTTTTGGAGGTTTTCAGAGTTATAGTACAAACAAAGTAAATATGGCAGCTGGTGCCTTTTCCTTCGACGTCTTCCACATTGTTAGGTGATTTTCTCATAGGAAAACGATTTTAAACCTGATTCTTGCCGACTTCACGCCCCCTTCCGCTTTCGCTATCACGCTTTCCCGAGGAAAAACCAACTAAAAGAACCTCCAAATTCAACTAATGTTAGCTCAGGACGTATTGTCGGATTTTTACGATCTCTTCAACGACGGAAAACCTGTCGCAAAGGAAAAGATTCGGTGAACTGTCGTCCCTGTCGGACAATTAAAATAACATAAAAAGAGTCTAACTTACTGGGGCATGTAGGTTGTGTACCAGTCCACTCGCCGTTAGTTTGGCACGTGCGAACCGGGGATCCTTGCACGGTGTAACCAACGTTACACGTAAATGAGATGGCGTTGCCATATTGGTAGGACGACGAGTTCTTCTCTCCATTATCAGGTGTTCCAGGATTCCCACAAGAGCGCTCTGTACGTAACATCGTTAAAGAAAGAGAGTGACTAAACATTATATTATGATATCGCCATATTATGTTACTGTTCTTGTTATCATTGAATGAGAGTATACAGCTTGTTTAAACTAGCATCAAATTGTGACGTCACACCTAGAAAGATTACCTGCACAATCAAGCAGTCATATCGAGAGAAAATGTGATTGGCCTTTCTTAACAAAAATACAGTGATACTCCCCAATATGCAGGTTTGAGTTTATAATTTCTTTTTATTTGCTCTAGTGCTTAAAGCAATGGGTTTTCTTTTTCACTCAGTTGTTATTTGTGACCTAGTTTCCATTGGCCTCTAAAGTCAGAAGCAAGCTTTATTGTTGCTTTAATTCAGTGACACGTCACAATCCAACGTCGTTCCCAGGGTCTGTTTTCTTCCCGCCCGTCTCTCTTGTTCCACGGGGCGGGAAGACCCTGAGGACGAGGTTGGTCACACTCCCGCGCAAGCTTTCGTCCATGGAAGGCTAACACGGCAGATTGAAAGGTGTTGTGGTATTCTTAGAAAAGGCCTGAGGGGTTCGTATAAGAGCAATGTCAGCCGAAAAACATCGACCACTTTAGTTACTACTTTCATAGATCTTTAAATGAAGAAAGTAACTTGTTCCATCTGTGCACATACCTAAACAGACAGGCTTCGAACCACTCCACAGTCCATCTCCTTGACAAACTTGACTGTCCTCTCCCTCCAGGTGATGGTCTGGCTGACAGGTATACGTCACAGTGGACTCGTACTTAGTGTCGGTTGCTATGTGACGGTATCCACCATAAGGGTCGCCAGGGTCACCACAGTCTACCACTAAAATTTCAATGAAATGGGTGTCTGGCATTACTTCAACTTATTCCACGTATAAGTTTACAACGGTTTTTCCTGCTAGAACTAAATTATCTTACTAGTTCAATGTTATCTTTATGCTTTCTTGGACATTACAAGTTTTTTTTTTCTACAGGTGCATCAAGTGGCTATCAAGTATATAAGCGATCAAATATTTTCGCTCGTGCGCGAATGGTCTAAGCGCGTCACGTGGCTGAATACTGGGGAATATCCGAGTGGTATTCCCAAAGTTCAAAACCGCGCGAGCCACGAAAAATAGTGGTAGGATAATAAACACAACAGCCTCCATTCTTGACGCGAAAATATGCTCGGATACTTGTCCGCGGACAATATCTGTTCCCAGAAGCGAACAGAGTTCCGGGAGCATAGCTCAAGGAAACTGTTCGCTTCTTGGAGCAAATGATATCCGCGGAGGAATATCCGCATATTTTCTCGTCAAATGGACTGAGGCTATTGTTTATATAAAGCGTCTCTACAACAAACGTACATTCGCAGACAGGGTCCACTTCTGACCATTCTCCTCGTCCTTGGCCATCAGAGACGCATGTTCTAAATGAAGAACTTTCTGGAACCATGTTATAACCAGTGTCACAGGAGATACGTAGTGTGGCGCCCAGTTCATACCGATAACCTTGAACCGCTCCATTTGTAGGGACTGGAACTGGGCTGCAGAAGGCAGCTGCAATTAAGGAAAAAGAAACCAAGCTGATGTTTTGAAACTTAGTCCTCGGCAGGAAATCAAGGTCGAAGGCACCAGGGCTTGGTTTTAGGCGAGATCAAGCCTTGTGAAGAGTTTCGCGGGGTACTGATTTTAATATTTCTTTCTGATATTGATGTATTGCCATGTAATTGACATGTTTTGCCACGTGAAAAAAAAAAAAAAAAAAATGAAGTGGTGTTGCCGAGACAAGCACGAGGATAATCGTTTTCTTCAATACATTTAACAGGCAGCAAAACCTACATGAACGTACCATGAACGTGCTTCTAGTTAGTACTTATCGCCGACGTCTTATGGGGATGATATTAAGAATACATTCTGTACCACTAATGTTGACAAGGGTACTGGTAACCCCTGAACTTCTTGCTATTCTTTTTCTTGTTCCAATGAGAACAGAGGGCGTTGTTTTACCCGAGTCGGAATCGATGCCCATGCGAGACTAGCACTGGACAATTCTCCCCAGAATAACTTGGTATATGAGTATTTAGTTATGTGCTCCACTTTGTCTATCATAACTTACCAATACATCTCGGTTGTGTGCCAGTCCATGTTCCATCTTGTTGACACGTTCTTATTGCATCGCCTACCATGGCGTAGTTCGCTTTACACGTGAAGGATGCCTGGGTTCCAAGAACATTCTTGTCGCCTTCTACTCCAGTTAAGACAACTGGCTCGGCGTTTTCCACTTCACCAATTTCCGCACAGTAAACACCTAAACGTTTCAGGAAGCACTTAATTTCTTGTGTTCTGGATCTATTTTATTCCATTGACTCTATTTAATTAGCCCAGAGTTGCGGACATGAAATGCACACGACGATTTCAAACATTTGTATATTAAACAATATTCCAGCTGTGCTGGTCAAACCTCGCGACGTTCCCTAGAATTTCTTGAGGAAAATTTTGGTGTGTTAGTTGTTTGGTCGGCATTGATGTCTGGGTAAATGTAACAATTTTTAGGACAGGTGGAGTGATTTGCACGACAATCAAGACTCTAGTCGGTAATTGTCTCTAAACTTGAAGCTGTTTCAGTTAAACAGGTAGTTCAAAAGTATACCCCTGGCCCAACAGTTGCGTGTAACATGCCAGTTTTCCTATATGAAATGTTCAGGCTAGGTTTTCATTTTACTTTTAGTTCGGGGGTTTAAACAGACTATCACGATACGAAAAGGATGTTACAATAGTCATTGCTGTTGCACTAATTAGTACTGACCGTTGGCTTTTTGCGTATAGATAAAGGAATATCATTCCAGAAATAGCATCCAGTATAATAGTTGGAGAAAATTTCCTCTATGTTTATTCCCAAAGAACTTGGATTTGGTGTCGTAAGGATGTATTTCTGGTAGCGTGCGTAATTATTTTGCTCAAATACAAAGGATAACATGAAATTGGATGACTCTATCTATAATGTGACTCATACAGTGTTTCACAACTGCTTTAAGTTGTGTGCATTACTGCGATGATCAATCATGTCTTCATATCTTTCACCGCAATTAAAATATATGATACGTCATGTATTCGCTTATATTCTTCACCATCTACGGGTATATTCAATATGAACTCGCAACGTGACCAGCTCCCAGCTGGCTTGATAGCTCAGTTAGCAGAGCGTTGCACCGGTATCGCAGAAGTCATGGGTTTGAACCCCGTTCGAGCCTGAAGTTTCTTTCAGGCTTTAATTTCACAAATGCTTATAAGTTGGGTGAGTAACTGCGATGATCAATCATGTCTTTACAGTGTTGATCTGTTGACGTTTTCTAGCCTTCTCTTCTTTTGTTTTTCATATTTTCTCATGAATGGCGAGAGACACTTACGTATGCAGGCAGGGTCTTGTCCTGACCACTGTGCGTCTGGCTGGCAGTACCTTGTGGCTGCATATGAAGCTCTGTAGCCATCGTCGCACGTGTATGTTGCTGTGCTTCCCACAGCGAGGCCAGAGCTCAGTGCCACGTTACCATTGGCTGGGCTGCTCAAGCTGGGACATGTCAATGCTAAGTAACAGAATTTTAATAGACATACATGTAGAATTAAGATCAAAGCAATATCTTGGTGTTCGGGTATGGTTATTTGTAGCACCACCGTTGCAACAGTTTATCGCTGCCTCAGTGTCATTTATAGTTGGGTTGCTCAAAAGGATCAGTTCACCCGGCCTATGAAACACACCTGAAGGCTGTAAATGAGTCTTTGTAACAACTTTGACAAGTCCATTATACTTTGATACCCTGACAAAGTCCAAACCTAGCGCTCAGCCCCATTAGCTAACTCGACGTTAAATCTGGGCAATACTAGATAAAGTCACGGTATTTTGAGCATTTTTTGGCCACGTACAAAATTAACTCAAAATTTTAGAAAACCCCAAAATAGTAGTTTACTAAGATAGAAAAACACCAGAGACAAAAATAAACTATAAAGGAACACGAATGGTTAAGGATGGAGAAGATTAACACCGATTAGAAACGAAGAACTTGAAAAATTTAGGCTAAACCTTTAAAGAAAAAACGTTATATAAAGCGCTATATATAGAAAAAGAGCCGTATAAGTGACTTATTATTATTATTATTATTATTATTATTATTAAAGATGCACAAACCGAGACGTAGCTCCTTATTATAGATAAAAAAATATATAACATTCACCTTCGCAATTTGCGTTATCTCCGCTTAGAGTGTATCCCTGTCTACAAACGCAGTAGAACGACTCGTACGTGTTGACACATGTGTGTTCACATCCACCATTTGAAGTTGCACACTCATCGATATCTAGAATTCCAAGAAAGGATTGATCAAGATGGCCTTAAAGGCATTACCAGATATGTCAGGGATGGAACTGTAGATAGGGCTCTTCACGGCACCAGTTTTCACTTGTCCCTCGTGCTACGTCTATACATTGTTTTTTCTCTCTTATCATCTACTTGCTTTTGTGCGTCTCAGACTATACCTAGAGACCGATAATGGGTCTCTGCGTTTAAAGACGGACATCTTATGCATATGAATGATTATGCGCGTTGGTATAATGGCGGACACAAAAGGATTAATTCGTCAAGACTGACTATCTGTCTTAAGGCATCTTCAACGAACAACTGGGAGCTTGATGGCGCCTGAGGAAGTTCCAATTTTACAGTAGACGTGTTAACAACGGACGAAGGGATTACACATCACAAACATGACGTTGTCCCACTGACCTTAGATTTTCCTATCAATGCTCTAAATTCTCATTTGATATCGATAACAACTTTACCTTGGCAACTCCGTTTCCCAGAACCGAGCTCGAGACCACTCGGACAGGAACAAGAGAATGAACCAGCAGAGTTGTGACACGAGTGAGAACAGCCACCGTTAGAAATTGAACATTCGTCAATATCTGAAAGACATCAAGCGACGCAATCAGAACACCCGCCACCTCGCCTCTCACCAATATGGCCAGGGTTCAAATCAGGCCTGATTAAAGCGATTATTATTTTAGCTGAGAAATGGGGTGAAACGTAAACTGATAACGCCCCCGCCCCTCCGCCCCAACCACTCCCGCTACAAAATGATAACATCTGCTTGAAGAAATTCATTTTGCGCCAATAAATCGAATTGATAGATGGGTGATTTGCCTGGGTGCGTTTCCAAGCTCATGAGCGGAAAATGTGTTCGTCCTTTAGTTAACCTACCCACGCATGTGTTGGAATCTTGAAGTTCATAGCCTTGGTCGCAATGACAGACGTATCCTCCATGTGTATTTTTGCACCATTGATTACAAGGGTTATTGGCGCACTCATCCGTATCTAAACGAAAATTAAATTGTCAAAATTCATGTCATACAAATGTTCCTGTAAAGCGGTTGATTAATAGACAGATTCGGTTAACGTGTTTACATCCTTGTTGCCACCCAATTTAGACCACGTGATGATTCACTGGGGGGAGTTACAATTGTGCAAATTGCCACACCCAGGTCATTGCTTGGGAGTATTTACAAACAGAACAATTGTAACCTCCCAAATTAATTATCCGGCATGATCTGATCTGGGTAGCAACAAGGATGTCAATACGTTAACCGAATCTATCTAATGGTACGTAGTTTTTAATTTCAATAAAATAAACACAAAAATAAAATCGGTCAACATTCTGAGAAGCTCAACATACAAAGTCGCTTGCTTTTTCTAAGGCAGACTGCTATGCTATTGAACTATATGTTTATGATACCTGAACATGTAGGGTGGTTTCCAGTCCACGCTCCTCCCTGGCATGTCCTAGATGAGGATTTTATGAGAGTATATCCAGCATTGCAGGCGAACGTGATTGTACTTCCCTCGTTGTAATTGGACGAAGACTTTGTACCATAAATTGGTGCACCGATCTCTTTACAGTTGTTTGCTAAATTCAAGGTAAATCAATAACAGAACGTATTAACAGGTTTAACGCTAGTTTTGGAACAACAAGTAAAATAGGCGTTTATCTCAGTGGCTCTCGTTTTGTATTTGTTAACACAACCCGTGAGACAGATAAGTGACATTGTACATATACAAAAACAACCACAAAAGCATCTTTATTTTAGCAATACAAATACAAATATTATTTCATTTTTAGTGTATTTAATATGTGTAGTATATTTCAGATAAAATATCTGTTGTAATCTCTTTTGAATGTGACTGGTGCCTGGAGGCTAAATGAACCGTTAGGTTTTCGAGTTAGCCTCCAGCCTTCTTATGTCTAGTTGTAAGATAGGAGAGATGAATGAAGACTTTTACACTGAGTGTAGTTTAAGGAAGAACAAAAACAAAAAAGCAAAAATGACTAAATCGTGTGCACGTATTGGTCTGACAGTAAACTATTGTGTTATTGGTTTTGAAAAAGCAAATACGCTAAGCTCTTTTAAATGGGTTGGACGTTCTTTCCAAAGATGCCTTTAATTAAATCGTCTGTTTAATTTTCGTATATTTGTCCTTATGCGTGGTTGGGTACAGTGAGTAACCTATGCATATCCTATCTATTCTTACCTGTGTCACAAGTCCTTCCTGAATAGCCGCTTGCACATACACACAGATAGTCGTTATATCGGTCAACACAAGTTCCTTCCTGACAAGGTGCAGTGCTACATTCGTTCGTGTTATCGGCAGTTGTGACGATGGCTATGGAGGAAGTAGACACTTAAAATAAAAGATTTCTTTTAAAACAATGTTGAAGCTCTTTTTTAGGAGGGGAGGGGCGTGTCTGAGTACTGTACTACTGTTTATACCGGTTGCAAAAATGAACGATTTTTCTACTCGATGTACCGTTTTATCTGATCTTAATCTCTCATATCTCATTTTTTTTCCCCTGAAATATCCTGTATTCCGTTAATTTTTTGCCTTAATATACCTTTGACTTCTGGCCTTTGTTGCTGCCTTACATGCTAGCAGGCATAAGGGCAGTAAGTAAGTAATCCTGTAACCAGAAAACTTCTAATAGGACTTCAATGTTCGGGCTTTTAGACAAATAAATTTGGCTTTGTTTGTGTCGAACAGTTTACAAAGTTACTTACTCTGTGGGCAACCATATACTTCTACTCTCATTGAAATGTGTCCATTCCATTCCTGTGGTCTAAACCTTAGATACATGGCTTCAAACACTCTGACTTCATTTCGTACTACCGTGTCCTGGTCAGTGTTACCAGTGAGAGTCTGTATAATATTAAAATGATAATGTTGCGTTGTGTAAACGACGTAGTACATTTAATGCTGATAAAAGTAATTTTGTGACGTTTTCAGTAACTAACATATCCTCATTTTTACTTCGACCAAACACTGGCGCTCAAGACGTCCACTTTTCAACGTCTGCAGCAATACTAATTTATGTCTAAGTTGACGTTGGAGCACTTTCCATTTCAGTGTCGAAAATTTATTAGTTTTGCACTAGTACCACGCTACACGATTGGATTAAAAGACTCGCGCGATTTTTCATTCAGTCAGAACTAAAACCAAAACCAATTGTCACTCACACAGTCACTCACACAGGTTTTCCGGCGCTTCGCGTTTACTTTGAGTTTTGGTTAGTTCACTGGATTGTACGTGTTCTTTGTGATTGGCCAGAGTGATTACTTTGGTTTTGGTTTTACGACGCTCACCTTAGGACCGCTTGATCAAGTCAGTGATAATTAATTAGGTAATTGACTTGGACGCTGACGTAGCACAACAGTTTCCTTTTAAATCACATGCAATTTCAGATATCTTTTTCCTTTGTAAATCATCATTAAAAGGATTTTGAAAGTACATCTTACGTCTGGATAGTAAGTCCAAGTTGATCCGTCAGTACTGTATTCCAGTTTGTAGCTCTTCACCCATTGAGCGTCGTCTGCTCTGCCTTGAGTGGCTGTACCAGCAATCTGGAAAATCTGGCCAAACTTGATTTGGAGATACTGGTTCTGGTCGTTAGACAATGCAGACCAACCTCCGATCTGAGTGGTGACCCCCTGAGAAGTTATCTGAGCTTGAAAATTTAGGCGACCTCCTAGTGGCGCGTGCTGGGAACTGTATTGACTTGATGCTGTCATATCAGCGTCAGGAATGCGCTTGCTTGTCGAGACTCCAAGGCTTTTAAGACAGTCTACAAGGTAATAATCATAAGGAAGGTGGAGAGAAAACAAGAAATTTAAAATTATTCTTGACCTATCGCTTCTCGGTTCACCATTTTACTACGCTATTTTTCAAATATTCATTTCATTCATCGTGAATAATAGTGAAATATTCATTTCATCTATTCAGGTCGACGAGGCACTTGTCTTTGGACGACTGCCTATTACTGCTTTTTATCAAACCAGCCCTACTTGTCTAACACCAAATGCTTAAGCCAGTTTAGTCGAAAACGACCATTTAGCATAAATCAGTCAATCAGCCAATCAATTTAGTAGCGTCAAAATGTGAGTGGTGTTGTCCTCTATATCTGAGTCTGCTCATGTATAAAGCGATACACAATAAGTAAGAGTAAATAACCAAAATTAAAGAAGGCATCAGTTACAGTGCCATGTTTTAACCACCAAACGTTAGACCAATAACGGCATACGTTCACACCTGAAACTACCTGCCTGTCGGGAACATAATATATTAATTAGCTAGGCATGTTTTACTTACTCAGCTCGTAGTAATTATAGCTTGATGAACTTGTCAGATCACTGTCAATCGTTGATTTGCTGCTCAAGTAACATGTGTTAGTTGAGTTATCAAAGTCAAAAGACCTGCAGATGAAAGAAGCTTCCGACGAGCAAGATGACGCACAAGCTTCTGGGGATGAGTTATCCACCGTTTTGTCATCGTTTCCAGATATGTAAGACTTGTAAGTCAGGGAGTATTTCCTCTGCTCGGCGGCAACTGAAAGAGATTGAAAGCAAACGACGGCTTTGCATTATCGTTCTCTTGAAGCTTGCTATTGGCTATTGGCTACGTATTTGAGTAAAGGCACAGGGTCCCTTTCTAACCAGGCATATAACTGGATCAACACCAGTGAATTGTTGTCGATACCTAATGACAAGAATATCATTCCATAAGCGAATAAGGATCCTCCTTATTGGGTCACTTCTATTCTGTATCATTATAAATCTACTAGCGTGTTATCACAAATGCCGTTCGTTGATTGGCTACACTACTCACTATCTATTCTGTTGTAGATAATGAGTAGCGTGGCACCGTGCTGTTGTTATCAAAATGACGGTCGATTTTTTGTTTTTTTTTTTAGATTAAGTTTTGAACGACTAATAGATTTATGCTAAAACGATTAGCTTATTCGCTCTCGACTTCTTTGCGCGATAGAAATCTCCAGCTCATTATCCAATTGTAAACCTGTATCTTATCAAGCGGTGAAACTAAGCAAATTTAGATAACCAATATCCCATGTCTCACGTTTGCCAAAAAGGCGTTCTTTACGTAGTTAGCTAAATACTGTGATCACATTCATTAAATACGAACTGTACCAGGTAAATAAAAGGCACTCACAGTTACACGCGTACGATTTGTCAGTTAAGTGGTATATTCCAAAGAGCCTCTCTCTAAAGTCGCTCCAGGCTGCTACGTTTCCCTTTACATGATCGCAACTGTATACCAAGTTATAAATGTCGTTAGCAGACAGCATGTAGTCAAAGATGTTCAGCTGACTAATATCGCCGATAAAGTTTTCTTGAGTGTTAAATCCACCACCCAGTTCGTCTTGCTCTTGGCCAAGGATCATAACGCCATCGCCAGAAATAACTTCACCTTGTTGAAAAGCCTGAGATGAGCTTTTCATTTCAACACCATCTTTGTAGGAATACCATGTTCCTCCAGCGCTCTCCCACGTAACTGCCACGTGATGCCACTGACCATCATTTACTTTCAGTCCTGTGAAGACAGTTCTATTATTTACAAATAGATTGAAGCTGGAATAGTCTTGTAAAGCTAATGCGTTGTCCTGCACAATATCACCCACTTGAGTTGCGTAGGAGATCACTGTTCCGGGGTTGCGGTCGTTGGTACGCATCCAAAAAGCGATGGTTAGTGCGTTAAGGTCCGAAATTGGCTTCTTAATCTTGGAATACGACTTGGCCGCTCTGACTTGAAACGACAAATCGTAGTCAGATGAAAGCTCTGCAAGAGAAGTAATGAAAATGGTCAATTGTTGGGCAATCATACAATGGAGTGACGTGTTCTCGATGGAGCATCAACAATACTCGCGTCATTGACGTTACGTGTGTGAAAACAGGAACTAAATGGCGGAGGAATCAGTTCCGTGTACTTCCGAGCGCCTTATATTTTGAAATTGTAGTAAGGTAAGCTTGAATTAGTATTCTCAGAGTCATTAAAAATTCATCAAGTTTAAACATAGGAAATCGTGACCGTGATGGTGTATGGACACCTGATCTTAAGTAGCAAAAACTTTTACCATTGTTTTCTCCATTTTTTCCCTTAGTTTTATTTTCGATAGAGAAGATATATCAAACACTCAAGACAGTGTTTGACTTCATTGCCAAACACCTCGATGTCCGTCAAAAATACTCCGCTACAAGTCGTACAGTTATAATAATATTAATAGTTCTTAAGTTGAAATGTAATTACTTTTTTGTGGTTAGATCTTGAAGAAATACTTTTCACCTAAATTGTTTTTCCAAATCTGTATTCCTTCTGCTAAATTATGTTTCTTTGGACCACCTACTCGATTAGCTACATAAACTATCTAGGTGTTCCAAACTCAATCAACCTTGTATTAAAACTATTCGTCTTCCTTTATTTCCATTTCTCTCTCTTTCTTTAACACTTTAGTTTTTAATCACAATTGTACTTGAAATTATTTCATTAATGCTTTTTATCATCTTCTACAGGTAATTTGTATATATTTATATGCTTTCTATTTTTTCTTACATCTCTGTAAAATTAAAATTTGTGAGAGTTTAAATTAAAGTTAAATTGAATTGAATCGTATTTTCAACTCTCTTCCCGATGTTTTAAAATGTGGTGAAACACAGTCTTTCGTATTTGGTATGTTACATGATCTGTTGACTCCGTAATGACTGACTAGTTACTGGTTCAGATTGAGCGTCAGCCATACCTTCGCTGCAGAGACATTTGGAGTAGGATGGCATGCACTGGCACTTGAAACCAGTTAGTGTATTCACGCATGTCCCACCATTGCGACACGGCTGCCCTACGCAGTGATCAATAGGATGCTCACAGTTGGCGCCAGTGTACCCAACTGGGCATGAGCAACTGTAGAACTGTACATCGTCCACACAGGTACCGCCATTCTGACAGGGTTTGGCAGCGCAGTCATGGATATTGATCTGGCAATTCACACCACTGTATCCTGCCTGGCACTTGCAAGAATAGGTGTTCACGCCACTGGTGCATACCCCGTTATTTTGGCAAGGGCTTGAGGCACATTCGTCGATGTTAATCTCACAGAATGTCCCACTATACCCCTGCGGACACTGACAGGAAAATGTTCCCGCTTTATCGATGCAGTTACCTCCATTCACACAAGGCGTTCGTTGGTTGCAAAGGCTGTACGGAAGTTCGCACTCGTTACCAGTATACTCATCGGTGCAAAGACATTTGTAAGCATTTACCTGTACGAGAGAGACACATTAAACGATCCTAGCAAGTTGTAACAGACGCATTCCTTGAAAACACAGATAGTAAATAACTTGACGTGATACATGTAGTGGAGCCTGAATTAACTGGTCCTAAATGGTTACTCTCCGGAAATGACATAGTGATTGCCTGATGCAGGTATCTCTAAGACATCTGTTATACACAGAAGAGAAGAGATGTTATGTTATATATGATGTTTAAAAAAGCAATATAAATAGTTTGTTGAAACTTTGTAAAGAGGGGCTGTATTTGCTCATGACGGAAAGGTGACTGCTAAACAGGTTTGTCTACAACACTGGTGGCTTTACACCGCTTTTTTGCGGTACAGAGCAGAGCGCGATACGCGAACTGTAAACTACTCCGCTAAACCATCTGTCGTGGCGGCCGTGTCGGCTACTACAGTCTTATTCTACTAGCAACTGCATTGAGGCCACAGAATAGAGGATCTAATAAATCAAAGGTACCTTGTTGACACAAGTGGAGTCCAGATAACATGGTAACGCGAGACACTCGTTAGTCTCCATCTCGCAATTCCCTCCTTTGTATCCCGGTGGGCATTCGCATCGGTAAGATTCCTTCGTGTTCACACACGTTCCACCGTTCATACAAGGACTCGAAACACATGTGTCCACCTCTGTAATCGCAATTTGGCATTTTTTCATTAGGTATAAGGGGATTAAGTGTGGCTAAGATTGTAGGCTTGTGTTTTGTAGGCTTCAGTAATGCCACGACCTACCACAGATTAAATACTTTACATCCGGGAAATAAATAGCAATGAATATGATAAGAACACGTACAGCTCAAATTCGTTTCCTTCTAACTTTTAACTTGTGCTGTTCAGAGGCGACGTGTTCTAAAGAGGAAAAACGAATGAAATTGACATCACTCGCCTCCCTGTTGGTATACGCTTCCTCGCGCGAAAGCCGGGGATAAAGTTAGTTGAATGTTCCTCCTTTGAGTCTCCTTTTGAGTTTTTAGGTTGTTCACACAACTGAGTATTAGCGTGTATAGTTGGCTGTACTGTCACGAAGCAATGGAAAACAACAGGGTACGAACAAATCATGGGTTAACCTGACAAAATCACTCAAATATATCTGATACTATTCCATTAAAGACTTCAAAAGGGTTGCATGGGCCTATGAACTCAGAATCCTACAGTTTAGAGTTTAGGACCGAAATACTGAAAAAAAGTCGCACCTGTACAGTAGTCTAAAGAACTTGCCCCAGTGCCGTGTGTAGATTCCTGACCAGGACAAGGTAGACAAGATGTTTGCCCATACTCCGTCTGATACGTTCCAGTAGGACAAGGCAAGCAAGGCTCTACTCCATTGTCTGAGTATGTTCCTGGAGCACATTGCACTAACAAATACAGACATTGTTAACAAGCAGCATCTTAAAACTAGGCATCATGGCAAAGATAATGTGTTGTGACAACCTTACGGGGAATACGAGTTACATGTAGAAAGTACACGTCAATGAGGTATGGTGTGGGGTGTGAAAATAAGTGAGTTAGTTTGTGTGGGTCAAACTTGAGCTTACCTCTTATTTTTGGATAAGTGTTGCCCTAATAAAAATTTAGTGGTTTTTGTACAGTTGTGGCCGGGGTTTATCTAGAATGATGGGGATTGGAAAATATTTCTAGAATAAAGTTCCCCATTTTTCATTTATCATACTGTGTATGTTTGGAGCCCACCACTGGCAAGACTAGAAGCGTTAGGGAGCTAACCTTTTCCTATATATCAACTTTAAGAACAGCAGTTCACCGAAAGAAAAACAGCAGCAACGTCAGCATAAACAACAGAAAAAAAAAATTTGAAGCGTGACGTTTCTCAGTTGCGAACCCGCACACTTGAACGGGGTCAAGTTGAAGTAATAATAATGGTAATAATAATAATAATAATAATAATAATAATAATAATAATAATAATAATAATAATTGTCGCGGCTAATCGCCGTCGCAAAGTACGGAAAGAGTAAAGTACTTTGCCGTCGCAAAGTACGCAAAGTAAGGAAAGAAAAAAGCTGAATGAAGAATGTAATACAGGCCTTTCCACAAATACCACGTAAAATCGTCTTAAAATCTTATCAGAAATTTTCAAAAATGTTCTAAATATCTCGAAAAAAGGCTATGAACACCTGTTATTGTTGTTTTAATAATAAACCGACTTTCAACAGCCAAGACCAAAATCTCACTTGTGGGAGTAAGAGATCGTTTACAACAGTAGTTCTCTATTCAGTGTTACAGGTGTTGCACCGGTAGTAGAAGGAGTAGTAGAGGAAAAAGATTCAGGATCACGAATGTTACCAGCACCCGCCATTTTGGAAAATGACTGCCTTAAGTGCTTTATATCATTCAAGGCGAAAACCACTGAACTGGATTGTTTCTTAGCGTGGAAAAGCTGGAAAACACAGGGCTCACCCCCAAAAAAGCTATAAATATTTCTAAATATCCCTTAATTGTGTAAATATTTTTATATCTTGTAAATATCTCGGAATCTTCTAAACATACTAAAAAGTATCCAGATATTTGTGGAAACGGCCTGTAATTTTTGTCAAACAGAAACTTTCATTGAGAAACGAATTTACTTACTTCCGCAATCCTCAATTCCTGTGGCTGCGCTGATAACAGTAAGAGTACCCTCTGGACAACTAATACATTCTTTGTTTCGTTGTTCTGATGAGTAGGTCCCAGTGGGGCAGGTGAAGCATTTAGCTATGCCAGTTGAAGAATACAATCCCGGGCCGCATTCATCTGGAATGGTTAAAAAGGTACGTAGTTCATTTTGATTACGGTATGTAACTCAGCTAATATAGAGGAAAGGTCAATAGGTCTTGTGCATGATTACGTCACTCGCTCTAAACACAGAATTTTTCAGGTACTCAGTAGAATACTCGTTAATTGCAACAAGTTCACAAACTCTTCTTATTCGACCACATATCGGATTTGCATAGCTGAGTTAAAACACTGCTGGGAGTCAAAGAGGATTCATAACATGCTGCTGCGCTTTCTGCATATTTTTATTTTCTACGGTTTTATTTAGAATATTTTTTTCCTTTTATTTGAAGTGGAAGGACCGCACTTTTGCCATCGTTGATAGCCAAATATCTCTATGAGACGCACCTGCAGGGAATCATGGTAGTTGTATTCATCAAAACAACTATCCAGTCCAAGATGATGAGTGCAACTACGATGATTCCCTCCAGGCACGTCTCAAAGAGGAAATTAGGCATTGGAAGAAATAAGGAAACAGTTGTGATGCCTCTATAAAATTGTGACAGACCTTCATTGATAGTACACGTTTTTGCTTGTTCCATCCCTATGAAGATCTGCTAAGTCTGGTAGAGGGGGGGAATCTACCCTCCAAAGCTTCAAGTAAGAGGGATCACGAGATGACAACGTCATATAACGTGATGTATACGAAAATCATGTCTTTCAGAAGACGCTTGCCATGGAAAAATCCACGTCCGAGTATATTGAAAATTACCAAATTGTTTCCAGATAATTTTCAGATGAAGTCGCAAGGTTTCCCTCTTTTTGTTTCAATATTTTAAGTCAGCGTGGAACATTTGTCCCTATTTCCAGTCTGAATAGAGTTAAACTGGAGAGCGTATGTAACTATTCCATAGAAGTTAAATTTAAAGTCTTTGAGGCATTTTACACCTTTTTTAATGTGAGCAGTAGGACTACAATCTTTTTATTTTTCGAGATCGTCACATCTCTGTAGTGGCGAGGGATGGCGACGTGAAACGTTTTTATCCCCCAGTATCATTTCCACTGACTTTCTTTTAAAGAAATCCAAAAGGAGAAACTTTTTAGCGTTTTTAGCTTCCACTGTAACTGTGAAATTTGTAATTGTAACTTTGGAATGTAATTATTCTAAAGCACTATTAAGCTAAATGGAAATAGGGCTATATAAATAAACTATTATTATTATTATTATTATTATTATTATTATTATATTAACTTAAGATGGCACATAAAAAATTTAGACTGTTTCGCCTTTATACGTGATTTATCAAACAGTTGCGACAGGCAGACAGAAACAAATACCTGTGCAAGATGTAAAATTGTGTTTCCTTGTTCCTAGAGTCCATGTCCCTTCTGGGCAGTCCTCACAGCCTAGAGCGCCTTCATTGGGACTATACGTGCCTTCTGGGCACAACAGACAGTCATCTGCGCTCTTGTCGTAATACGTTCCCACAGGACAGCGGGCTAAAAAGAAAACTCCCTCGTTGTTTATGACGTTATAATAACGATCTACACATTTTCAATGATGAGTTACAGCAGCAATGGAATTGCGCTCAAGTAGGTATATATATTTTACGGTGGCAAGTAGCAAATGGCCTAAAACATCGAAGGATCGTTATACGAGAGAGCTAATCACCAGAGTACCAAATGCTGGCTGGTTCCAGCACGAAATTTGTAAGATAACTCTTATCTACTTATCAGTAACCTGACTGTCACTGAATATCTGTTTTTCTTTTCTCTCTGAAATATACTGGTGGCTTTGATAATGAGACATGTTAAATGTCATTTGTGTTACTTTGTGCCTAGCTGTCGATACCATGCAAGTCAGCTAATCGTTTATGTAAGGGGCCACGACGATAGCTACGGCAGTCTATGTAAGTAACAATTCATCTCTCCATAAAACAAAAGCAAATACAATTGTGTACTTACTGCATTTTGTTATTGATCCCGTGTCTTTGTTGCAACTGGTGTCACTCGATTCACATTTCCTCACCACGGCACCGTCTTCTGAACAATAAGCTTCCACCGGTCCGAGGTTTATGTTTTCAACGTTGTAATCTTTTAATTCGAGTCCTGATGATGCCTGATATTCTGACCAGTTAACTGTTTCGAAGCCTTCATAGACTTCTGTTCTCGACTGCTCGTTATCTGCCTTCTCTTGATTGAATGCGTCTTGCCCTGCTTGGTCATTGGTGCCTTGCTCGAGGCCAGTATCTCTCTTGATGTAATTATAATTGAAAGTCACCTTGAAATCAGACGTGAATCGAAAGTTTGGTCAATAATCACAACCAAGATTAGAGCGACGTGCAGTTGTGCAGCTACACAACAGAACATCACTTGATTGAATGAATAAAATGCCAAGAAATGCATGAAGAAATGCATATAAATAACCAGAAATCAAATGGATCACACAACAAGTACGATGTTTTTTATGGGTTTGTTTCACTGTACTTAGTGGCGGATCCAGACCTTCAGTTAAGGGGGGAGGCGCGGGGGAAGGGGGGCGCACGTTAACGTAAACTAGTCGCCCGTTGTCTTTGGCCATGCATAGTGAGCTGTGCATTAAAATTATGAGATGCAGTATGATGGCATGGGAAATATTAATAATGAAGTACCCCAGTTAACGTATTGGCCTTAGTTTCAGTTCAAGTCTAAGACATCAAATCCCATCAGGATTTTAATAATTACACGCACGTAGAAAAGTCTCATACCTCTCTTACAGAACGTCTTTTTCGTCGCCTTTCTGCGGCTGAAAGCTCTCCACAGTATACTTCCACCGTTTCCTCGTTGCAATCGTCGGGTTTCAACGTGCAGAAAATTGGAGGGACTTCAGCACTAGTTAGAAGGCCAAGGAAATTCGACGTTATGTTAGCTTGTACGTTTGGGTCATTGCAATCTCCATCGTAGTAGAAATTTGGACTCATTTTAATCATGATCCAACTGGGATTCTCAGTTACTGTTGTTGTAGAAAAAAAGCAAGTAAGGAAATAGCTGATCAACTGGAACAGGAGAAAAATAATATTGTCTGTCCACACTGGCTTGTGGTGGTGAACTCAGTCCAGCTCATTTCTCAACAAAAGTGCAATCGATTGAACTCACAATGACATACGGCTAGCTACGATACAGATGTGTTCCTACTCTGATAAACTTCAGACTGAGGCTAAATGAGCAATTTTAGGACCACATCTACTAAAATTCTTTCTTTTCTTTTTATCATGTTAATCAGGATCAGTAATTGTTATCTAAACCCTGCTGCGGTTTGGAAATTAAAAACAATAAAGGAGAGATGAATTAAGGTAAGTGTAGGTAAAGTCTGCATACAAGCTAAGTGCCAAGTGGCCCATCAGGCCGGAGCCTGTAGCATGAAGCGACTGGGGTATTTCTACTCCCCACTGGATGGGATACTAGTCCATCGCTGGGTTACCCCAAGCATTAAGTTCGCCGGTACCCATTTATACACCTGGGTGGAAAGAGGCACTGTGAGAGTAAAGTGTCTTGCACAAGAACACAACACAATGTACCCGAGCAGGGTTCGAACCCAGACCGCTTGTTCTGGAGACTAAGGTATGAGGCCACCGTGCCTCCCACAAATAAAGGACACTGTACACGGTGGCGAGAAGATATAATTTTTATGTTCGAGTGGCAAGAACAATATCTCACGAGTGAGCGCAGCCATGAGAACATAAAGTTCATATCATCGAGCTAACGTGTAATGTTCTTTTTATTCTATAGACATACTGATGAGGGCGTTTTTGACGATTTTCCGAAGATTTCCGAAAATTCTCCAAAACTTGTCCGAAGATCACACGAACGTTGCCGAACATTTTTCAAACAGATTGCCGAAGACTTTCGAGGAAGACCGGAAGATGTTTCGATCACACACCAACGAATTTAAGAGAGAATTGATACGAAAAAAACGCTCTGATTGATCAAAAACCTATGTTTTATCAGAGTATAAATACCTCTTACTAACCGAGTTCGAGGTCCGTACTGTAAGTTGCGGACCGAGTTTTTTCCTCTTCGGTTTATGGCCCAAACGCAAGCGCGCGGGTTATAAATCGAAGGGGGAAAACGAGGATCCTTAACTTACAGTACGGACAGAGAAGACGAGGTTAGTAAAATATTTATTATATCAGTGCTGTGTGCCTGATGGGTTCAGAAACGATTTCAATTCACGCTGACTCGGAAAAGTTTCAAATTTCTGACGCACCTCGAAAGTAAAACGAGTCAGTTTGAAATTGTTTTTAAGTCGTTAGCACGCTTTATTACACAATTTAGAGTATAAGAAAGTTTTAAACTTTCACTTGCGCGCATGCTATAAAAGTTAAGAACACTTGACGATAAATACGAAACAGTTTGGTAACAAAACCAACTTGAAATTTTAGCGGGCCTTGCAGGAGCATACGGCCCGCTAAATTGACCAATCACAGCGCGCGCACTGCTTTTTACGGCTCGTGCTTTTTACAGTTTCCCTCGTGTTCTCAAATGCCCGTCGCGTTTTATCACAGTGTAATACACGGCATAGGCTTCTTTATTTGTTAAGTAAAACATTCGTGTCTATAATAAAATGAATTACTGCTGCTGGTTAAAGTCAAAACAGGACGACATCCTTGTGCAAGTGTGCTATTACGGAACCATTCACCTAACGTACCTGCACAATCTGGCCACGGTAAATCAGTACTGTACTCTTGGTCTGGTATGGCGTAAAATTGCCATACTCCGTCTTGGCAGAAGTAGTACAAAGGAGGGTTGAACACAAAGTCGTTGCCACTTTGACACTGCACCTGACAATATGTGTCTTCTACAATCGTGTTGCAAGACAAGGCACCATTCTCCGGAGGTTCATATAGTGGACAGGTCAATTCTTCAAAATAAAGTTGGGTAATAAAGGTAATGATTTGAAAAAAATGAACCTGAAACCTAAAGCTTGCATTCTTGCGATGGAGAGCCATTGAAATGCATAAGTTTATCTTATCTTGGACAATGCGACAAACTCATGGAGAAACTTAATAAAACTCTGTGATGTTATTATTATTATTATTATTATTATTATTATTATTATCATTATTATTAAGGAAAGGAGAACTCATGGTGTACTAACAGGGAACCAGTAAAATACCACTGAAACGGTGAAACCACAGAAAGCTAAAGAGGGCCCATATTAAACTCGTGAGAACTCTGTCTCTGGCATAGGAAAATTCATCGAAAGGACTTGCAGAGAGATACATGCCATGGAAATCTTGGAATACTCGCGGAGAACATGAGGAACAACTGAAAAGTGCTGTTGGGTATAGAGTGACTAAAAGATATAGTCATCACTGTATAAAGGTAAATATTTTGTGGAAATGTCCTGCAATTACAATTCAATTTTTCACGCGACGAGCCAAGTACTCACTCTCGATTGTAATTCTGAATGAGCAGTCTAAGTTTTCGTTGTCGTTGCCATCACGGACGATGTACAACACTTCAGTGGAACTGGGAACCGAGAAATATGAACCAGATTGTCTCTCTGAGTAGATGTAGGGCGGTTCTCCGGAGTTGTCGGTACATTCGGGCTGGTCCCAGTTCACCCTTATTTCATCACCAGTGGCGTTGGCGATGGTTTGGTCCGGTGGACAGAAACCACAGACTGGAGCCTCAGTATCTACAGAAATCAAAGCAGTAGGATCATAAATCTCATCAGCTTTCCATTTAACTAGGCACACACAAGAGGTTACGTTGCAGAGACAAAATCCTGTACTATTCCCTCGAGGTAATCGAGAAAATGTTGAAACGTCTCTACTTACCATTTACAAAATAAGTAAAAGTACAGGAATCTGAGTTGTTAGCATCGTCTGTCACAACGTATTTCACTGCGTTTGTGCCGATCCCTAACAGCTTGGGAAGAGTTGTATCCACATTGACATCGTTTATCGTCAGTACGACCTCAATGTCATCCTCCGTTATTCCAGGTTGATTCTCCGTCAGAGAGTTGTCAGTGAATGAAAAATTCCAACTAACTGATGATGTATTTTTCCCTGCATCGTTGCCTACAGTAGTAGTACCGTCGGGGCAGGTTAGTCTAGGAGGTTGATAATCTAACAAGAGGTATAAACAGGTGTTATTAGCGGAGTTTGTTTGTTTTCTTTTTATTGTATGTTTGCTTTTTTAGGTTTGTTGACGGCTAGGTCACAAAGAGCTCAATTATCCCAAAATCACTATTCAAAGTTCAAAATTTCAAGTAACAAAGACACGATCAAACAATTCTCAGCAACGCATTCAAAGAAGCTCACGCTGGACTCACAGGCCAATTAACCCGGCCAAGGTTAAGGCATCGAGAGCACGACAATTCACTACAGACAATACAGTGTAGTGGACGGCTGCTGTAACTTTGCGCGGATTTAATCTGGCAATCTTAAACGTTTGCTGTCGCCTGTTGTTTCTGATAGATCATTTCTGCGTCTTAGCTTGGGAAAAATGAAAAAAAGTATAGGCCTTGCAATCACCGCCCCCCAACCCTTTTTCTTTCCGCAACATCGAGTTCTGCTCTTTTAGCTCTCCTTTGGCAGCTTTGACGGTTAGACAGCCTCTCATGGCTGAAATAAAAAAAAAAAAAATATATATATATATATATATATATATATATATATATATATATATATATATATATCTATACTAGTTGAAACATATTCTTTTTTACTAAGCTGCAATGCTCTCAATTACAAACTAACGTTGCACTAACATGGCAAAAGGCCTGTCAACAAAATAAGTTGACCAAAGATTGAATTTTGAAATTGTGAGATATTTCCGCATTTTTTGCAATATCATGTGTCTTTTTCCCTCCTTAACGAAAGTACACACCGTATTAAAAATGTTGGTTAGTTATATTTAAGAAATAGAAAACATTTACCGCGTGTCCATAGAGTTATAGAAAAAGAGGTTTGGGAGAACGAGTTCGAGTTCTAGTTCTCCCAAACTTCCACGAGTGTTTCTATTTATCAGTTATATTATGAGCTCGAGAGCGAATAATCTAATTGTTTTAGTATAAATCTACTAGTCGTTCAGACTTTACCTAAATCCACCACGTAGACACCTCGAAAACGCAAAGAAGTGGCCGACATTTTGTTAACAAGCGCTACTCACTATCAACAGCAGAATAGATAGTGAGTAACGTAGCCGATCAGGAAACAGCATTCGTGATAGAACGCCAGTAGATTCATACTAAAATGTGATAAATAGTGAGGAGCGTAGTAGTGTGTCCTTGTTACTATTGTCATTGAAAAGTCCCATAAGGGGAGTGTCTATAAATTATTTGTAGAGTCTGCTGGGCTGCCTGTGGCTGCCTGTAACAAGTATTATAGGATAGGTCTTGTTGTTATCAAACACGTGTGCGTGAAAACGGAAAAGCAAGGTTACGCTGTCTTCAATGCGGCTTGAATGTGAACAAAAGAGTATTACGCTATTGTTTGTTTGTTTGTTTGTTAACAAATTGACGGCCGCTTCTGGCGTTTTCGAACTGTCTGTGAAGGGGTTTTAGATAAAACTTTGAACGACTAGTAGATTTATTCTAAACCAATTACATGTAGATTATTCGATTTCTATGCGTAATAGTTGACTCGAGCTGCACCCTCGTCAACAATCACGCGATAGAAATCTCGAGCTCATAATCTAATTGTTTATGAATAGAATTCTACTAGTATACTAATGCAAATACTGCAATCGGATTGGCTGAGTTACTCCTACACTATCAGCCATTAGCGTGCAGCGGCTCTCGGTTGTCTACGAAATGGCCACGTTTTTTTCATTTTTCCGAAGTTTTGGAGGAACATTTGGACGCAAATGGCTAATTAAATTCCTGAGAAGGATCAAAGAAGGTAACGTTGTTTTGACCTTAAAAACTTGAAAGTATTGGAAAAAACAAGCACGCGCGAGTAAAGAACTGCCAATTTCCAATAATAATTCAGTCTGTGCGATTTTGTTACTGAGCGTGAAGTTTAATGATGCGTAGAAAAAATAACTGGAAATCGCAATTTACGTTTATTTCAGTTAGAATTCTACTAAAACAATTAGAATATTCGCTCCCGATTTCTATGAGATCATATTTGATTCGGCCTTCGGCCCCATCAACTATCACATCATAGAAATCTCGAGCTTATAATCTAATCGTTAAATAGCTAGAAACACGATTTTAAATCAATCAGTGCGCGTATTTTCTTTGTGCTATTTTCTAAATATCTTTTTACAACGTTTACCTTCACAAGCTGGCTTAGTTTCCCTGTAATCCCAGCTGCCATTGGATTGGCATGACCTTATGTCAGACAATACATCCACTGTGAGGTAATTGATGTAATATCCACTAGGGCATGTCAGCGTGCAAACGGTGGGGTACGGCTGGGTGCCATTGTTGCACGAGTCAGGGAAGAAAGTACCGACGTCGTCTCCGAGTAGCTTTGGGCATGTCACCACTGGCAAATTAGATGAGAATCATATTCAAATGTTTCGTCTTCTATAAAACGGTAGACTTATGATATATACATATTTTATTTATTTAAACACGGTAAAATCTTCAGTGACACTACAATAAAGAAAAGAAGTTCAATTATAACTACGCTGTTTCACAAGCTTAAGATTGCCGTGTGGTAGCCTGACCGACAGTTCACGGTTATAAAGTTGGTCGATGTCCCTTTTGAAGCGTCCAAGAAAGTCTTATTTCCTTAAATAGACGGGTAGGCTATTCTATGATAGCGCCCCGCGGTAGCAAAAGCCACGCTTGCAGTAGTCTGTACGCGGCTTGGGCAAGTCTAGTTTGAGCTCAGAATCTCTTAGAACATACGGTGTACGGCAGATGCTAAATACGTTTTGCAGGTACGCCGGAGAAAGCCCCTCAATTGCTTTAAACATCAACATCACCTTAAACTTTTTCTGGCGTGTGGAGAGATTGTCCCAGTGGAGTCAAATTTAGGAGGAAACTGGCACGTGGCATAACTGGACCTGGTAATGACCCAGGCAACCATATTTTGGATTTTTTTAATTTATCGCTCAAGGTAACGTTGAGTTCATCGCAAACAGGGCTACAATAGTCAAAGCGGGGTAAAATCAACGCATGGTAGATTTGGAGAGCGGTGCTTTCAGAGATGAATACACGTTTAAGGGCGCCTATGGCTGAGGACATCTTGCTCATTTCGTCTATATGTCTTGTTCATGAAAGGTGTTCGTCAATTACCACGCCCAGTGATTTAACTTCTTCTGACCTTGTTATCGATTTTCCGTCGATCACAACATTAATTTGGTTATTCGAAAGAGCATGTACTCGTTGATTTGACCCAGTTACGATAAATTCAGTCACAGTAACATTAAGGCTTAGCCTATTGGTTACAGCCAGCAATTAAGTTTTCTTAGCTCTGAGTTTACGACATTTTCAAGGTCAGCGATTGTACTAGCAGCGTAAGTTATATTTGTGACGTCAGCGAATATCCTCGCAGAGGTTGAACTGAGGCAACTGGGCAGATCATTAATGAGAACTAAGAATAAGAGTGGTCCAAGGTTACTACCCTGTGGGACACCACAGGAATCTGGGGCAACACGCGATAAATGGCCATTTATGCTGCATTTTTGGCTTTGGTCGCAGAGATATGATTCAAAACATTTGGGACTACTCGTGTCCACGCCATATTTATGAAGCTTCCGCAATGGGAGACTATAATAAGAGGAAACTAGTTATGATCTACAGCTGAACCCCGCCTTACGGCCACTCCGTTCATTCGGCCACTTCGTTATCACGCCACTTTATTCTGGCCAGAACAAAAGCTCAGTCAGTCATTTCCTTATTTATTTAAAGGACACCCCCCCCCCCCGCCCCCCTTTATACGACCAGTTTTTTGTGGCCTGTAAGTGGCCCGATAAAGAGGTTCCACTGCAATTCAATATATTTTATAATTATAAGGCTCTGTCTCACAAGGACTGGGAAATACCAAATTCGCGAATTTGATTGGTTTAAATCGATATTGGTGTAGGTTTTCCCATCCAGACCGGCATCTAAACCAGTAATGTTTTGCAGTGAACAAGCTGCAAACTAAAATGCAACTCTACTAACAGTATATATTTAAGGAAGTGCCAAAAAGCCTGATAAGAAAAAAAGTAAAGAAGACTTTGGAAGAATTAAGTTTAGCTCATCGCGGTTCACAAGCAAAATGTCAGCTAGTATAAACCAGTTACATTAAGCGAATTAAACTATTCTTGTTTGCCATATAATAAACATCGTATTAACCGAGCTTAGCCTGTCTCTATGGTCGTCTGTACAGACCTCACTGCGTTCGGTCTGTACTCACGACCTCGATCGAGACTTTCCAATACAGACCTCCTGCTCGGTTAATAAGAGCTAATTATATTTTCAGGACAAGTATAAAAGGTCATAAAAATTATGGAAAATATTGTTTGTCTCTTCCTGTGACCCTTCCTGTGTTCCCAGTCAAAATTCTATCCGAACCTGCATCCTAGTGGTCACCAGTCGCTAAGGACTTCCAGGGAATACATTCAAGAAATTAAACGTTGTGACAGGGCTACACGATTCCCGCTGTTTGCAAATGTAGTTTCTATGCCTTTAGAGTTTCGATCTCACCAGTGTGTCTTTGAGCGATTTTCATCTTTGTACGAGATAACGAGAGGCTCTTCACATATCTCCCTCAGCAAAGGCCGATGTTTCTTTGGTTAAATCTTAAATCGCCGTCTGAAAAGCTCTTACTTCAAAGAAATATGGGTATATCTTGTTCGTCTTATAAATGGGGTCATAAGCAAGCAAAAGCTAACGATAAAAACCTACTTTTCGGTGTCATTTCATGACGTCATTGTCAAGGCGAGTTGAGAGAGGTCAGTGAAAAAATGAATTTTTTAACTCGCAGAATTTGTACAATGGGGTAATGAACTGACGCCTGAACGTAGGCTTTTATCGTTAGTTTTTGCTTGCTTATGCGTACCTAAATCTTTAATGAAAGCAACTGTTCCGCCCTTGAAGTAGTAGATTGTGCGAATAATATCTTACATTCGCAAGAAGGAGGATCTGGAGACCAGTCTCCACTCAGCTGACACGTAATGCTCTCGCTTCCAATTCTGTCATAGCCAGTCGAGCATTGAAAGCTACAGGTAGTTTGGTAAAGCAAATCAGTGGCTGCGCTTTCGTCTGGATTGGTACATGTGCCAGTAGAGTTTTCAGCATTATAGACAATAACATAAGGACATCGTATATCTGATAAAACAAGAGAATTACTAATTAAAAGGGTGCTATCATGATTATGACTACGAAAAGTAAAAAAAAAAAAAAAAAAAAAAAAAAAAACAGAAGACAAATTTTCATTAATCAATGGAAACCTAGTATATATAATTGTCTAGTTTATCTAAAATTACTTTCTTCTTCTTCCAAATTACCTCTACCTCCTTCATTGCCGAAGATTCTTCTGGAGACGAGAACATAAGCGCACAGAAAGTATAACACAATTTTCCAGTTCCAATCGTTATCTATCGGAATGAAAAAGCGAGTATAATTTTGGGTAAACGAGAAATTTCCACAGCTTTTTCCAGTTCTCCTAAACGAGTGTTTCTATTTGGCAATTAGATAATGCGCTCTCGATTTCTATATGCGATGTTATTACCTCAGAGGAATCGACAAGTGAAACTAAACTTCTGGCTTTAATAGCGAAATGACCGTCGGACTGAAAGTAACGACCGACCTTGTTTGATCACATTTCCAAGCACCGAAAAGAGATGAAAAAACTTCGAGCTGCCAGTAAATTTGCTCAAACTGACTTTCTTGAGGTTTGATATGTCTTCTTAATCGAAGCTGAAACAAGGGTCATGATTTCCACATTCCAAACACCAAGAAGCCGGATGAACGAACTTCGAGGTGTTTGTCAATGTGCTCAAACACTTTTTTGAGTGTTTGATACATCTTGTAGATCGAAGCTAAAACTAAGGGTCATGATTTCCTTTCTTTAAACTCGAATTATTAAAGCGCTTGAAAATGACATTTGAAGTTACAGCTGTGTATGCGAGCCGTTCATTCAATTTATTCGAGGTACATTCTATTTCACCTGATCTTTAGCCCTTTATAATTATAGAACAGTATTGCTGCTATTAGTTTACCAGCCGAAATTTACAAACTTAATCCTCGGCATTCCTGTACACACGTAAGGTGACAAATGGTCGAAACATTGTTCCTTTAAGGGCCCATTAATCGATCTTTTCGAGCCGTTGATGAGGAAAATTTATTCTCATATAACCTCATCATTTTTAGTTACTTCAGAGTTATTTCATGTGTTTTAACTTTTTGATGAACAGAAACAATAGTGATGACGTAGTCAGGCCACGCCCACGATCATGTGACTAATACTAAAAAAACGCAAAGGCTCCCAGGCAAATTACTTTATCGGGATTTTTTGCATTGATTTAATATTTTCATTATTTCCTCATTACGCTATGCATAGATTTTGTCTCATTTCTAAAAAGTCAGATTTTGAGAGAATTTCAAAATATTAAAAAGTTCGTAATATTCTGAAAAAAGCATGATTTCGAAAAAGGAATGCATAGCTATGTTTCCAACGTTGATTTTAATTGAAATCCATCAAAAAAGGCTGGATTTAATGAAAAACCGCGTTTCCTTTATATACACGCCCGAGATACATTGGGAGTTACCCTATCAGCGCGTGCGCAATTTACACTACCAGTGCACTTCGGTAAAATCAAACAAAGCCACACGGAGTTAGTTTTTCTCTTTCTATTGTTCTTGTTTTTCTGTCTTTCTCTTATTTTGTCTTTGCTCGTACTTTTTTTACTTTGCATTTTGTGAAAAACAAAGAAAAACATCTAAATTGTAAGCGAATTTGGAAGTTATAGAGTAGTTTCTATTTTCCGCGCTCAGGCTGACGTAAGTAACCGGGAGTGAAATTTCACCTCCTCAGCAACGCGCGCGAGCGCGCGCATAAATCGGTTAATGGGCCCATAAAGGAGTTTTGGAACGGTTTATCCATCTTGAAAAGTTTAGCTTAAATTTTTCAAGTTCGTCGTTTGTAATCCGTGCAATAATCTTCTCCATCCTAAACCATCCTTGTTCCTTTATGGTTTATTATTATCTCTTTAGTATTTTTCTACATTAGTAACCCGCTATTTTCAGGTGTCCTTCAATTTAAGGGCAATTTTTGAATTCTTTGGGCAAGATAATTCAAAATACCACTCCTTGACCCTTTGCTACTAATCTCTTTTGTGTATGTAATGTTTGTCCACGTACCTGGACATGTCACAACGGTCCCACTCCAAACCATAACGTCATATTCATCAATGGTGCATGTTCTAGTAGAACTCCCGGTCAGTTCGTGTCCTTCGGAACACTGAAACTCGCATGTGGATCCGTAAGTGTTGTAGCAGTTTCCTACGATTTCTCCATTTTCAGGGGCAGTCAGCGTCTCACAGATACGTACTGTTTGAACAAGTAGAGATGAAAAACAAAACCAAACTTATCATTTTGTTTTATCATTATTTTAAAACGAACTTTAACTTTCTTTTCGAGGTCAACATGGCATTTTATTTGTCAGTGTACGTTATTTTATTGATATGATACTTTATCTACTTTCGTTTTAGCCAGTTGTTCGTTTTAATACCATAGGGTAAATTATTTTATTTATTGTATTACATTTTATTAGTTACTTGTAGGTCCACATCAGCCTCATTGGCTGCCGATTTTGCAACCTGTTTCACTAAATAAAGTGATGATGATGATGATGATGATGATCTTACACCCATCTGTTAATCCTCAGACGTTAACGCAAACGCATGCCCCACATCGAAGAAAGCGTAAGAGGTAGGGAGGTGTGTGTGGACGGAACCCATCGCCTGTATTTTCTTTTCAATAAGGTTATTTGCGTTTAATCGGGATGGCCCTCGACTAGCTGGTGATGGTGTCGTCTGACGTCACGTGAAGTTAAGTTTAAATAGGTACTAATTCTAAAATGTTGATAAAGAAATTGGGAGACCGCTAGCGGATAGGTTGGCTGCTAAGTTAGCCTTTAATAGCGTTGAATTTCACCTGCCGTTCCTAACTTTAAAATTTGCACTGAATTATTATCGAAACTTGTTTGCTCTCAGATCCAGTCTTGCTCAACATTATTTTTCGGTCAAATATGATTACTCCCTGTTTTGTACCTCACTCGGTCCACATAAACTATATAGGCATACAATAATAACAAAGAGAAACTACAAAATTGTACAACACGTGGTTTGGCCTTCATTATTTGCTAATCATGTAGAAGATTATACGAGTACATAAACATTTGAGAACATTTACGAGGGAAAGTGAGGAGTTCCCTCATTTTCTTTTGGCATTTACAACCAAATAGAAAAGCTTTTGAACAAAAAAAAGCAAACTTGTAAGTGACCATTGGAAAAAATATTGGAACATTGGCATTTTGATTACGTTAAAATGAAATTATTTTCACTTTAACAACATGTATGCCCACGAAAATGCTTAAAGTCCGTAAAAGACCACCTACCTCAAAATAAAAATTTAATTAACAACCAAATTGGTTTACAAGAACACATTTGATAATTTCTCGTGATTTGCAGAATCTCCTCGTGCTTTTCCAGGCAAAAGGGCAAGGTTACTTTTACAGCTAGGCCTATAGTGTCGTAAACCTATGCAATACTTTCCACTGGCATACCATGAACGTGATATTCCAGAAGTAATGTAGACGAGTATGTATACAAAGAAAATCAGGTCAGCAGTGGGATATTTAACAAACAAAGAAGCCTCGACAGTGCTCTGTTCTGTTGTAAAGCACGCAGGAAGCGGTAGAGCACGAAAGAAGTGTAGGGGAAAACACGAGACGTAGTCGAGTGCTCCACCGCTTCCTAAGTGCTTTGCAACAGAACAGAGCACAGTCGAGGCTTCTTTATTTGTTTTATGATAAAGAATCCAATAATTTCCCCACGCCTTTGGCTGAATTTTCAAACCAAAGTTTACTTTCCAAACGAGCAAAAGTGGCGTCAACCGTGCGCTGTTCTCTGATAAAGCACGCTACAATAAGCCAATCACAATCCTTGTTAGAATTGTTCAAACAATTTGATTGGCTAACTAAGCGACAGCTGTCAATCACAAACTGGACTTCAGCTAAACTTTCAGTTTCGAGTAGTTTGAGCGGCTTTCGAGAAAAGAACGATGCCTTCAAAGTTCGCTTTTAAGTTAGTTTTTAAATACGGATCTAAAGGCATGTGAAGGTTTATAGTCCAGAGGAATCCGGCCGTATTGTGACCCATGAAAACGTGTACTTTTCCAGTGCAAATTACGAAACGCGGAGCTCAAAGCTTGCGGATGAAAATGCGAAATACCGAGTTGAATTTGAAAGGAGCTACAGTTATTTACGGCTTGTAGCCGCATGCAGCAAGATTGCCCGAACTAGCTTAAAAGTTAGAAAGACTAAACGACTAGCGCTCCCACTGGTTCTACTCCGAGCACAGAAGAGAATATCGGAGCAAGCTTTGCAGTGACCACTCGTCGGTTCACTTCCCTGAGATGACCGGAGAACGAGCGTTACTACACTGTATGTAAGTGTTGTTTGAGCAATTGATCATTTTTACAAGAATAAAGCTTTTCATCATAAGCAGAGACAGTTCAATTGTTCTTTTCTGTCGTTGTCTTACTTAAGTATAATTTCTGCCTTCGTAACAAATATAATGTCTTTTATCGAAGCACTGTTTAGGTTGAGAATTTGTTTATTTCGCTACGTGTTTTAATTTGTCGGCGGGAATCTAGCAAAACTTGTTATTTTAGAAGTTTTAACACAACTGTTGCTAACAATGGTCTCTTCGAGCCGTATTTACTACAGACAAATAGCTCGTTTCCATTGTGTTTGTCTGAATCACAGGGGATGTTTAATTTGGGGCAAATTTGTCAAAAACAATATTAATTATTGGATGAGGTTTTGTGATATCCAGAATAATCATGGTCGAGGTAGGGGTTAGCTTCGTGGAGTCTTACTCGAGAGAGAATCGCAGAAATTTGAAATGGAGTACTACCATTTCCATAAACCAAACGTAATTCAAACGTATACAGCAGCAGGCAAAACCTTTCGATGGTCAAGGTAATATAAGAGGATTGAGTTCTTGCATGTAACCAGTTTTAACCGGCCGAGAGCCTATCAACACCACCATTAAGAGAAGACGCTGGAAATGGATTGGTCTCACACTAAGGCGTGGAGAGAGGAACATAGCGCGCCACGGGATGAATTGAAACCCACAAGGCACACCGAAACGTAGACATAAAGTTACGTGGCGCAGAAGCATTCAGAAAGACCAGGGCCGGGTTGTTCAAAGCCTAATTAAGGTGATTCCTCACATTTGCATTGCGCATCCTTACTGCAACTCGGTCCTGATGGAGATCAACATGGGTTGGTGCGAGGCAAAAAGAGTGGCTGAAGACCGTCAGAGATGGAAAGTCACGGTAGAGGTCGTCCTATGCCCCCGATGGAACAACGTGGAGTAGACCAGCTTCGATGGCATCTGCATATCTTTAGACTAACTACGGCAGCTCGACTCTTATCATGTCTTAACTTACTTGTGCATTCTTGTCCATTCTCTGGTTATCCACTCCATCCTGTGAAACAGTTGCAGGCGGAGATAGATGAGCTGCCTTTATTCGTGTGACCAGAGTTATCAGGGCAAGCTGTACACTCGTCTGCATAGCCAAGGAAATCCTTGTAAGTTGATTCCGGACATTCTACGAAACAAAAGCAAACAAATTTAAAATTACCTAATATAACTGAGAGATTCAAAAGTATTTTGTTCACATATTATTAAATACATCATTATCAAATCTATCTTGAATGCATGAGGCGGCGTCGCTGTTAGCATGATAACAGTGAGAACTGGGCATCTAGCTAGAAATTCTAAAAGATTTGCATACAAGAAAATTGACAAGCGCATCGATCGCGACAAGCGCATACATCGACCTACTAAAATATTAACAATTGTGTTATTAAACAATTAGCTCTTAGGATAAAAACTAGAGATAAAAAAACGACGTTTCGATCTCGCTGAGATTATTTTCAAGTTTAAAAAAGTAAAGTGATTAAAGTTTTGCGTATATGAGTAACATTAAGAAATGAGAATTTGAAAAGTGGTAAAAATATGTAAATATACACTGAACGTTACAAAACGTAAGTGATAAAAGGTAAAATTAGTCCATGGGACTATGCCAAAAAGATATAATAAGTGTGAAATATAAAATACTCTTCTCTATGAAAATAACTTTGCCCAGATGGAGTCAGACTGCTTGGTCAGAGTTGACTTTAGGACGTACAAAAAGCATCTCATAAATTAAGCAGTTAAATTTGCTCTGGCGTTTCCGTAAGGTCTTAAATCAAAGATCTATGTCACTTGGGTACCTCCCACGTTAATCTACAATTGAAACATATTTTGCAACAATATGTTTTATCCAAGAAAGTAAGCAAAGTAAGTTCTTTCTCACCGTTACATTCACCCACATATCCAGACCCTGCATATCCCTTCGGACATGCGCACTTGTAGTCCCCGTACACCAATCCACAGGCGCAAGTGGCGAGGGGGTCACAGTTGTTGTTACATTTATCAGCGGTCACAGATTCTATTTGCCACACCTCCTCATAAGGATCTTAAAAAGAACGAAAAAGACTTGTTTATACCTGTGACGTGTTACTTTTATTCTACACTACCTGTCATGAAATTTTACTAGGTTTGTCTTGATTTCTATTGGAGATGGCATAGAAAATGGGGGTAGGCTGTCTTTCAGCCAGAAACATAGGAGCGAATGTCTGTGTGTCACCGTTGATAATCGTGTTCAAGGTCACGTGACAGTCCCAGGGGAGTGTGGAAAATGACCTGATAGGTTGATCGATCTTTTGTGGCTTAATGTGGTGCAACCTTTGTATGTTGTTGAACTCAGCGATTTACGTTTTGTCAGTCGTGCTGACAAATCTCGAGAGTTGGCCCTGGAGGCCACAAATTAAGTCTGTCACATTTTGTGAGTGAGATTTAAATCAGTAAAATTTTGAGATTTAAAAGCCCTAAAAGCAATGGAAGTCATCAGCAATTTTATGGTAACAAAACTTTTCCGCGAGCTCGAGTGGTCTGGTTCTAACTTTCAAAGGTCGTCAGCTGTCATGCAGAGATCACGTGCCAGGAGAAAATTCTTTGTTGACGTTGCTTTTTCACTACAGTGGAACCTCGATTTAACGAACCTCTATTTAACGAAGTCCTCGATATAACGAACGATATTCTATGTCCCGGCCAAAGTTACAGTAAAATGTATGGAATAGAACCTCGATATAACGACCCTCGATATAACGAATTCTTCGATATAACGAACATAATCCGGAAGCCCAAACGTAAAATCTACCTCGATATAACGAATTACAATGTCAACACGCGACAGAAGATAAACGCTGAACAGATCAACAGTCAAAAAATCCGTGTAATCCCTATGGTAAAGAGACAGCAATCTTTCAGTCAACGGCTTATTATATGTCATAGACATTGGCACTATAGTATTTCGACATCAATTAACTTCTGCTCTATCTTCTTTGAAATCCGGAAATGTTGGGTAGTGCAACATAACAACACTAAAGCCCGTTTCCTTGTTTATATAGACAATTTTCTGTATAACCTCTATGTTGTAACATTTTTAAATCGCTACTCTGAAAGTGTCGTTTTCTTGTAAACAAAAGCTGCGCGTCTGCTCAAAAGTGAAAATAATTGATACTGAAAGCCACCATGCTTAATGAATTGCATCTCAAAACGCAGCACTTCTGGATGACGAAAATTGCTTTGAATTGCGTGACAGAAGTCACCTGTGTTACAAATCAATCATTAACTATGACCTCGATATAACGAACATTTTGATCGTTTCCCCTCAAATTCGTTATATCGAGGTTTTCGATATAACGAACCCTCGATTTAACGAACAAATTTGGCCGGTCCCCAGCGACTTCGTTAAATCGAGGTTCCACTGTAATAATTTAACGAAGGCACATGCTGTCAACTTGCCCTGTGTCCGCCCAGCGATACTGTTCACGGTCTGCGAAAAACAAATCCGTTCACTTGGCCTAAAGTATACTTTATTCGACTATGCGATTCTTTAACCGTTAGGAAGTTCCTTTGCAACCGGCTAAATGCTGTTAAATGCCTGGTTGTTTCCCCGAAGATATTAACAGGAGAAACGTCAATTGCCATTGCCACTCCCTTTTTTTCTCTAGGATGGCCTGCTCTTAACTGCCTCTTGTTATTCATTTGTTTAAAATAATTTTATAGTGTTCTTAGCACTCTTTTAAAAAAAAGAAAGTGCAACATTTTATCCCTCGATCTCGTCTCGGAAACAAGAAGATCTTTCAGATCTTATAACCGCGCTTTTAAAATTTAAATGTTTTCTTAGCACCACAGTCGCAATGCAGTACACATTCCAAAGCAGTCCTTGATGATTCATTGACTACTGTAGACACCACATCACTTGATCAACGCAAACTGCATTATTGCACCATCAGTCGTAGCCGCTGTGAAATCTCCGATGACGTAATTCCGGCACATGTCATAATATGGGATCATGAGTGACCCGTTTTTTGTTTCGTGCTCTTTTGGAGCCCGCCGAGGTCATTTTTTCGTCTAAATAACCTGAGAAAAGTGCGAGAAAGATGTTCCTATTCAATTTTCAGCTCTCAGGCAATAATCCTGGACTTTTTTTTAGCGAAACGTCGGTTCGTGTTATGTTCGTGTGTTTCAGTTGCTATGGGCGACTGTCGCTTCCTTTGTTGACTCAAGCAATGAAGCGAGGTGACAAAAAAAAATCTAATTATATTTAGTTCTGGTTTTGTTCGATTTCGTTGAAATTTTAATATGATGAAGCTGGATTGTTAAGGAATAGATTTTACTACTGTCGATATGAGGTAGCTATTAACGCTAAAGTGATATATCGCTTCGAAGTCAGGGTTTTGAAGAGATTTTTTTGCAACGTGTGGGTTCGGCGTGATTTTGTAATCGGAGGTTTTTGTTGACCGAAAGAAAAAAATATCCGTAAAAGGTCATTTCGTCGACGATTCAAACGAATATAAATATGTATATGTTCCGAGGTAAATTTCTGGTGAAAAAATATAATTTTTGACGAGCGCTGGGTTTTTAATTTTTTCCCGCGAAAGTCAGTATCGGAAATGAGATTTATTAATGTTTCAACAGCTTTTGGCGAGTAAACATATCAGGTTGCGTGACTCAAAATTTGGCCGAGTGGAAGCTTGGGTCTGGTCGCCGACAAATCTAAAAAACAAAAAAAATAAACCACGGGTAAACCATGAACCGCGCTCGGCCCATGGCCGCGCGGTTAAAAAATAACGGGTAGAACATGAACCGCGCTCGGCTCATGGCCGCGCGGTTAAAAAGCAAAACAATCTGTTTCCCTTGCGATCATTACGTAATGAACTATCTTTAATTCCGTGGAGTTGGTGCGCACTAATATACAAGTAAAATGTAAAGGACAATCACTTTCAGTTAGAAACGTTTTATTCTTAAATGTTGCGAAGTATTGAGCATGAACACTCCTTTGAAAAAATGAAAATGGAACAGTGATTGGGCCTTACGGTATGCCTTTCGACAAAACACTTTAAGCATAAAGCTAAACACACCTTGGAAATTACATCACTGACTCCTCCTCCACGAAAACAACTAACATGTACGCAACGTACGTACGCTCAAACATAAATATATTTGAATCTAATCATTTTTTCCTTCTGAAATCAACAACTTCTGAAGATTGTGTTACCGTTTTCGTGTGTTTTATGGATTAACTAACCAGACCACAATTGTCCCGTGAAGAAATGTTCTTTTTGTACTTTAACGACTAAAACAGGAAACCGAAACTGAAGAGAAAAGAAAAGTGACTGAACTCTTCAGAAATATCAAGTAATACACAATGAAACTAGAGACGGTTTCTGATTCCATTGGGTGCTCTTGCAAAAGAAAAACAGTTTCGATTATCAGTTTTCTTTGTAATTAAAAAACGGAAAAAGTTCATTAAAGAAAAATTTAGTCACATACCTCCTCTGAGATAGGTTGCAAGCTCAGCAAACTCGTCGAAGTCTTGCAAAAGAAATGCGTGCTTGTCTGGATCATCAACAAGAGATTCAAGGTTTGCGTAGTCAATGTTACCAACACCTATGGCAAAAATCTCCACATGACCCGATATGAGGTTTTGTGCTCGTGAAACGGGGCTCGAGTCGCCGTAAGGTGTGTTCCATTTGCCATCAGTGAGAAGGATAACGACAGTTTTAATCGTAGTCAGCGGCGTTCTTTTCAATCCGTTATTCAGGCAAACCTCCCAGGCCAATTGAAAAGCGTCCCTCATGTTCGTGGCCCAACCGTTGATACTTTGGGACATCGTCTTGAATTGTTCGTTAAATGTACACTTGTTCTTGGAAGTATCGGGGTTGGAAATTTGAGTGATGAATTGCCTCGCCGTGCTTCCAAACGGTATCACCTCGACACGGGTTGCTTGCATGTCCACGCTGATCTCATTTAGCAAGTTGGTGACGAATGTTATTTCTTCATCGTAGTCGCTAGACGATAAACTGCCAGAGGTGTCCACTAAAAACACAAGATCGGAGACGGAATTATCGAAAGAAAGCACTTCGTTTCTCAGCGCCAGGAGCTCTTCTTTTGAGACATCTAGCCAGTCCTGTCCTGTGATGAGTTGAACATTTACCAGAATAAAAACGACAATGGGGAGGAAAACTCTTATCTCCTCCATAGTTTAAGCAGTGATCGCATAACAGTAAGAGTTATCTTCAGTTGTGAGAGTTTGTTGTCCAGGCACAGCTGTGTGTAATTGTCACAGCGATCCTTTAGGCAGCTGAGTAATTCTGTCCTGAGTGAAACTATACGTTTTCATGACTGTTATATTTATTTTTATGATGACATAGAATATCATAACGTATTTTTTGAGGAATATGTGGAAAGGCACTTAGAACCATCTAATTCGTCGATTTAGTGCAAGGACGCATCTAAAGAGTTTTTGACGATAACGACTGTTTTGCTTACTTCTTAGGTGAAGAGAAGTTGATTTAAAATGAGTGAATGCCGATTGAACATAACGCATAGGTAAACATTGGACAGCTTAACAAACAAGGAAACATTTTTTCCCAACGTTTGCTACCAACGAGTAGGTTTTGTTTTTCTTTCACTGGATAATTACGTTTACATGCATAATATTAAAGGGGCAGTATCACGAGAGGTCTTCTAAGTTTTTGTGTAAACCATGCTAGAATGATAAAGGTGCACTCACTGATCAACAAAATAACCTTTAAACGACAAAAAGGCATTTAAATTTAATCTCTAAGAGATTAATGACTTTTAGTGATTTTTCTCCAAGTAACATTGTCAAACTTGAAAACTTCGGCCCGACGTTTTCAAGTTTTACACCACTTCTTTCCTACTCATCCGTAGCCACAACAGTTATAAACAACTTTCGTGGCCAGCACGGTGCACTTTAGCAAGGTTAGGCAACTACTAGTAAATTTACAATTTATACCAACAACTTCATTGGATTTTCAAGTAGCGCCAAATCTTGGTGAGACTGCCCCTTTAACATCATGATCTCAGGTATCCAGAACTGATTGCCATTCGAATGTAAAATTAGCTCCTGTGTGGTCTTGCGAGAGACTGCAGCCATAAAGAAGCTAGAACGAACCTGACACATGGATTTCCTCGCTCAGATGAACCACCTTTTTAGGTAAGGAGACGATCTCTATATCGTAAGCCCTTTGTAGTCGATTACATTTTATTAATTTGTAAACAAGCCAGCGAGCGAAGGAAGCTGGCCAACATTCCGTACTCTGCGTAGCATTTGAGTGATGATTTAGCGATTCCCAGTCCTTGTTTTCCACACCTTAAGTTCCCACTAACTAACAGCCCCGGAAACGGAGATAAGTAACAAGTGCATCAAAAAGCATTCGTTTTGCTACTATAGCTCATAGCAGATAAAGCACAATTTTAAATGAAGATCCCTTCATTGCTTTCGAGATAACATATCTTCTTTAACTTGAAGATAACAGCGAAGCAACGATACTTAACCTCGAACACTTCAAACAGTTTTGTTTGACGAACTGACGACAGGCACATTTAGGAACTTACTCGTATTTGATTTCTATCCTAAAATAATGCTGTCTCTTTTAATTCTTGGCGAAGAATAAATTATCACTTGGTGGCTTACAGTTTAACCTCAAAAAATTTTCATTTTTCCCCTTCAAGTCAAAGACCTTTAAATTCTGTAGCCATTGTAAAATAACTCTCATGAGATCATCTGTTTAAAGCGTTGAACAAACGGTGTAAAATGATGTTTGGTCGTAACTGCTGCTAGTTCTACGTCGACGAAGACCTTTGAATACTCGCTAACTTCTCCGTGAGTTCGTTTCTCCACTTTCCTCTGGTTTCTGTATAAAATTCAAACTTTTAGCGGCTGTATATTGCCCAGAGATAAACATAAAAGAGTACTGATTTCCAAGTAGAGTCAAAATGGATTCCAAAGCGGAAATTACCACTTGTCGCTTTTAGTAAATATTTATGTCATATACAAAAAAATTATATCGTTTCCTGTGGGAAGACGCACTGTAGTTATCGGCATGTGGTTCTTGCACTACGGCACGATGCTTTTCGTGAAAAGTTCACTCGTTTCGCGTTTCGCGATTCACGCTTCTCGTTTCAGTCCTACACTGCATAAAATCGTCTGTATAAGGAGCCTTCCTCAGGTCGTACACAGTCAGTATATCTATTGGTATAAGACAAATACAAGGATGCGGCAGGATGTATAAGGTCCGTATAATGATCAGTATATTTCAGGGCTGGCCAAGAAAAATACCAGGATCTTATACACTTGTGGCAGGATTCCTTATATGTCATTATACATGTCAGTATACATCATGTATATACTGTGTGAAACAGAAGGTATACTGGCAGTTGCGGCAGGATTCCTTCTTTGTCAGATCAAATGTCAGTATACAGTACGTATACTGGGAGAATCAAGGGGTATCTGAACGTGGCATGGACGGGATGTGTACTGATTTCGTATATCTTATGGACAATGACCCCTGGTTTTTAGCTACAATGAAATTTGTTTTCGGGATTTCTAGTGGCAGGTTTTATGGGTATTCATTTTCAAATCTTAGCTTAGAAATTGATTCGTAAACAAACACCATTTACTTGTGTTCCTCTGTGCTGTTTATTTAACATTTGCAAATAAAAATCTACTTGATTATTATGTTCATGATGTCCTGAATGTGGTCGAAGCTATTTAGTGCTTCTTAGTCTACATGGAGTTAGAACTGTAATTGTGATAAGTAACAAAACAACTATTTTACACATAAAGTAAAATGTCTTCCAATGACGTTTCGGGTACACGTCGAAATAAGTTAAAGCAATATAATTTAGTAAACTTCATCAAAATTTAAATCTGCATCATCTACACTCTGATCACTTTCATGATCTTCGTCATCACATGCTTCGTTGTCATTTCTGTCAAAGGAAAAAAAAAACAAGTCAGCTTTAGTTCTATGACGTAGAGAATAAGGTTTAAGTAAGTGACAAACAAAAAAACAGGAGTGGAAATTCTTAAGAGCTGCCCTCTGTAATTTTCAACTATGGCCATTTGGACCAGAAAAAATCAAATTCCTCAAACTTTCTCAGATGAATGGTCTAGATAAGTGATTCACAAAAATATAACTTTCAGTTCAATTCGATTCGTATTTTAGCGCTGGGACCACCATCTTGGTTTTGCCCCTCTAAGAGGGCTTTCAGCGGCCATTTTAGGGCACATTTTTAACAATTTGCCGTACAAAGAAAACAATCTAAATCCGGGTAAAAACCCTTTATTCAAGACAAGCAAATATTTCTTGTTACATTGAGAGGCTGTTTTGGCAATTTGATCATCACCTGATTTTTCTACAGAATTTTAAATTTCTTCCCTTTCGGACTACTCATGAAGCGCCATAAAAAAGGCGAAGTTTAAAGGAAAATATCGCCAAAAGTACATCACTTGAGATCCCAAAACTACCCTCCACTTAAAGAGCAATGTCTCACCTGTAAAAACATGTAATAAAATTTTGGGGCAGCTAAAACTGTAAAATGTTAGAAGAAGAAGTTTCAGCTGTGCTTTTGCCAACAAAGACCGCCGTCCTAATTAGCATAATAACGTGAAAATAACGATGCAAAGAGAAAATAATGATATATTCCCCTTATCTCACGACATGTCCACAGCTGGATATTCCACGATGCCTCATGTTATATTTCCAGTATGTTTCAGCCACATTTTCGGTGATTAGTGTGCGAAATCACTCTCAGACATCGCCACGGTTAAGCAGATTACAACTCTCTGAAGCCCGCTTCATAACGTCTATCAATATTTGTCTTTCGCCTCATAAGCCGCCGTTTACAAGAAGTTTAACAATTTGCTGAGATCCTAACTGACCCAGAAGTCTGTTAGCAACCTTTAAAATCTTCCTTTTAATCGAGGATTCTCATCAAGAACTCGTTTAAGCTCAGTTCTATTTTGATCTGTTATGCACCCGCCATTATTCCACAGATTGCGTTACATTTGACAAATGCGGATTCCAACGGGTAGGGGTAGGGTGGGTAGGAAGTGAAAATGTAACCGACATTAAGCCATTTTACGCATTTCTGTGGCTAACCTAGTTACTGGCTTTCCCAGAATGATTTGAACATGAGCTTCTGCTTGCAGGTATTTTCTAGGTTATTTTTGCAGGAGAGGTGGGGGAAGTGGGGGGGGGGGGGGGGGTCGTGTATTAAAAAAAAAAAAAAGGAAAGAAAAAAAAGAAAACGATAGACAGTAGCAGGTCAAAAGATTATGATCTGTGTATCTTGATCAGCTTTATCAGTTCATCAGTGAGGCCCTATTAGGGGTTTTCAGGATACTGGATATTTGGGTAAAACGTTAATAGGATGCAAGAAATTTAGGGGAAATATTAATGGGGTAGAGCATGTTAAGATCAGATAAAACAGGACATTAATTGAGTAGGAAATCGTTGAGCTGGATTTAACAGGATGCAAGATATTAAGGACAAAAATTAACAGGATAAGGGATACACCGACACCCCCCCTCCCACTATGGGGCCTCAACAATGGTCTGCTATTTAGGATAAAATAAATGTATGTCGACTGCTATAAGCATTTATTCTGGACTCTTAGTACTTATATCACGGTGGAATATGAAAGTTTTGTATCAGATTTTAGGGGTTTTAAGGTTAGGTAACGCAGCTCCTTGTTAGTAATTTCGAAGCCCACACTTGTTACACTGAATAGATAGATAAAGACGGGGCTGGAGAAGTAAACAGAGAATGAAATGTGTCCCGAATTCTGTACCGTTTAACACGAATTTCTTACATGGCAACCTTTTTGTCTGCAAAGAGATCGAGGCGCAACATTCCACACTATATTTGTAAACAACTATCCTAATCCCATTGACAGCCATTAGTTTTTGACGAGAGTTTTTATTTATTACAAATAGAATACGGATAGAACTCCAATAAAAAGCCTCTTCCTTGTTTTTTTTTTTTGTTGTTGTTGTTCAGCATTATACTTGTCTTTCGCTGCCCGAAATGCCATCAAATGCTGCGAAAGGCAACAGACTGACAAGCAGTGCGCAAGAAAAGTTTTTGTCGGGTCAGGAAACGGCCATAAAAGTCGAAGCAATTACTGTAGCACAAAAGATGAGGCGCTCAAAAGATGAGGCCAGAATTAGGCGGTTCACCTGTGATGAGTTCCTGACTCCTTGCCACGTTTAATCCTTCCTCTCGAGAATGGCTTCAAAGCTTAGAAACAGACAGGAGAAGGTCCTCCAAGAAGACACAACAACCGCTGAGAATCAAGCTGTAGATATTTTTGACAAGTGTCAGTTAACTCATCCAATTGCTTATGACTTATTCAACTTGTGTGCCATAAACGCATTTATAATGTCTTTAAAGAGCTAAGCGTCAACATTAGTGCTTCGCTTGATAAATGCGGGTGTTTTAAAGCGCCTTGTATAGGGTTGAAAACTAGTCTTGTGCAGACATGCAGCTGTGCTCCATCACAGAACTGAACGACATTAGCGGCTGTGGGGTGCCTCAGGCTCATAACGAATGGTGCCTACAAAATTCAAACGTGTTTCCGCCAGATTAAGAAAACGTGGAAAAAGTAGATCTTAGCCAGAGTTTTTAGAATCCACAAAGAAAACTGAGGGTAGTCATTAATTTTTCCGAGATAATTAGTTACTGCTGACGGTAACATTTTTCTGAAAAAAAGGTAAAGATATTTCTTCACAGATTCTCCTAAGGTTCGCCTTTACATGCAGAAAACTAAACATATCAAAAAAACATCTTTAAACTGCGTGATAAGTGGTAACATAAAAACCACTTTTGATATGTATTTAATAACAGAATCGTCGCAACAGCACTCCTCTGGCTTAGCCAAAATACAGTCTACATAACTTTTCTTCACAGCCAAAAACTAATGCATTGTCGAATAGGCATGCCACTTCCAATTCATACCATAAAATGTAGCTGTAATCACCCCTTTGTTCAAAGTTAAATGAGTTGTTTCATCCTTTCCAAAACTTTGTCGGTGTCCGTTACATTTTTTTCCTGTTACTTTCCAAGTAAGTTGAACATTGACGTCTCTCGCAGTTGTTTTGCGCGCGCATTAGGCCATCTACAGTTGAAATTCAGTATGATTTTTTCTACGGATACGATAAAAGGTAGTTTTTCAGCTGGAAGCCGTTCACAGTTAGTGCTTAGCGATATGCTGCTTTTCTGGTAATCCCGGTTTTAGTACAGGCTCGTAATTTTAGTGCGAAATTTGTATCGGCCACAATAGAATTTTTTTTTAAGTCGCACACTTGGTAGGGTAGTTAATTACGTCGCTAGTTCCAACCCAAGCGCGCGCCTGGCGTTCAAACCATGCCTAAAAAAGAAGGCACCGTCCTTAACTGCCCTTCAGTAATTTTCTGAGCATTTTCTTTTCTGATGGAAAAGTGACACGGCTAAGAAAATGTAAGAAGTTTCAATAAAACGTCGCTTATCATTACTTCCTGCGCACTATTCGTCAGTCTCTTGTCTTTTGCAAAATTTGATGGCACTTCCGGCAGCAAAAGACACAACTGTCCCGCTTTATCTGATCTAAACATGCTCTACTGCATTAATATTTCCCCTAAATTTCTTGCATCCTGTTAATTTTTTACCCAAATATCCAGTATCCTGAAAACCCCTAATAGGGCCTCACTGATGAACTGATAAAGCTGATCAAGATACACAGATCATAATCCTTTGACTTGATACTGTCTTTTTTTCTTTTTTTCTTTTTTTCTTTTTTTTTTAATACACGACCCCCCCCCCCCCCCACTTCCCCCACCTCTCCTGCAAAAATAACCTAGAAAATACCTGCAAGCAGAAGCTCATGTTCAAATCATTCTGGGAAAGCCAGTAACTGGTTTAGCCACAGAAATGCGTAAAATGGCTTTAATGTCGGTTACATTTTCACTCCCTACCCACCCTACCCCTACCCGTTGGAATCCGCATTTCTCAAATGTAACGCAATCTGTGGAATAATGGCGGGTGCATAACAGATCAAAATAGAACTGAGCTTAAATGAGTTCTTGATGAGAATCCTCGATTAAGAGGAGGATTTTAAAGGCTGCTAACAGACTTCTGGGTCAGTTAGGATCTCAGCAAATTGTTAAACTTCTTGTAAACGGCGGCTTATGAGGCGAAAGACAAATAATATTGATAGACGTTATGAAGCGGGCTTCGGAGAGTTGAAATCTGCTTAACCGTGGCGATGTCTGAGAGTGATTTCGTACACTAATCACCGAAAATGTGGCTGAAACATACTGGAAATATAACATGAGGCATCGTGGAACATCCAGTTGTCGACATGTCGCGAGGTCAGTGGAATATATCATTATTTTCTCTGTGCATCGTTATTTTCACGTTATTATGCTAATTAGGACGGCGGTCTTTGTTGGCAAAAGCACAGCTTAAACTTCTTCTTCTAACATTTTACAGTTTTAACTGCCCCAAAATTTTATTGCATATTTTTACAGGTGAGACATTGCTCTTTAAGTGGAGGGTAGTTTTGGGATCTCAAGTGATGTACTTTTGGCGATATTTTCCTTTAAACTTCGCCTTTTTTTTATGGCGCTTCATGAGTAGTCCGAAAGGGAAGAAATTTAAAACTCTGTAGAAAAATCAGGTGATGATCAAATTGCCAAAACAGCCTCTCAATGTAACAAGAAATATTTGCTTGTCTTGAATAAAGGGTTTTTACCCGGATTTAGATTGTTTTCTTTGTACGGCAAATTGTTAAAAATGTGCCCTAAAATGGCCGCTGAAAGCCCTCTTAGAGGGGCAAAACCAAGATGGTGGCCCCAGCGCTAAAATACGAATCGAATTGAACTGAAAGTTATATTTTTGTGAATCACTTATCTAGACCATTCATCTGAGAAAGTTTGAGGAATTTGATTTTTTCTGGTCCAAATGGCCATAGTTGAAAATTACAGAGGGCGCCTCTTAATATTGGTTTAAATCCTACATTGACAACATATACCCTCCTTCTCAGCTTTTAACCTTTCAGCTCTCTCTGCTAAAAGTTGAGCCCTTGGCCACCATGGTACATTTTTTTGCTTTTTAACCATATCTTCATAATTTTCCTCGGCTCTTTCTTCATACTGATGTGCCTTATAACCAAGCCACAGAAAAGCACTGGTGTAGAATACATGCAGTTGCAAAATTTGTAGGTTAGATTCATGTACAACAATGTACATTTAATGAATCCTGAACCCATTGTCTACCATCACACATGATCCACTTTAAGGTTTGAAGGATGAGGCCCTATATGTATGGTGACACATTTCAAATGAAACTTAACGTAGCATCACTAAAAGCACCTTAACTTAAGCTTAAATACAGAAATCCTCCGCAGTGGATGTGTAAGAACATAGACAAAACTAGTATGTCATTGCCTTTGCATGTATGTATTTCGTGACTAGTTTGGAACGTTTGGCTCTGGTAAATGCACTCTTAACTCTGCAGTTTACATCACAATTGTTGTGTCCTGAACTAGTCGGTGCTAAGAAAGAATTCAACTGGATTGAACCAAACAACAACGATAACTTTTTCCGCCATGACAGCTCGTGCACGACACTACAACCGAGAGGATCTGGGTTCTAATACATTACACCGGGAGGGGATCTGGATCCTAATACACAACAACAATCTGAGCTATATTTCAGCTTACAAGTATCGACCATGCCCAATGTACAGGGTAAGCAAGCTTAATACAACTTAGCTCACACTGTACAAGTGTCGTTCAAAATGCAATAAAAATAATACCTTTACTTACTTCTAAAAGCTGGATAACCTCGCACCAGATTAGAGCAACACGATGCAAACAATCCGGCCCCTCCAAACCATAGTATTGTCCTTATTATTGTCCTAACAGCTAAGGAGAAAGACGACCAGTCTTGGGGAAAGTGTACACAAAAATCCAATATGGCGGCTTGTGTATGGGCTTACCAGCCAAGCTTCTCGAAGTGAGCCGATTACTTCTTCATGTAAGCCTTGTGACAAAAGCCTCAACCCAACTTAGGAAGTAAGACTTGCATAAGATGTCTTAGATAGAAGTTCGAGGGGAAAGATAGAAAGGTACATAGGCCCTGGATTAAAAAATGTGTAAAAAAAATAAATAAATACACGGAAATATGAAATAGCGTAACTGGTAGAATTTTCAGGTCACACTTCGTATTTTCTTTGTTGCAAAGATGGAGGGCACGAGCATCTCGTTTTCACGGCAGGGTGCATTACCTGAAACATCTTCTTAAACCTAAACTAGCAACATGTGTGGCTAATGCCCCATCGGTATTCCAAACAAATGCACATCACTTGAACTAGCACCAGCAGGTCACCTGCCCTAGTTTATTTTGAAAGCAGTCATTTTTAAAATGGTCCATGGTCCAATCTACAACTTTTTCTTCTTCCTCTTTGTGGAGTGATATTAACATTCCTGTGCGTCAAAAACTCAGCTAACGATTCTGATAGTTTTCCTATTGTGATCAACACGTGGTCTGGAAGCTATAAAGGAGCCACAGACAAAGGTGATATAACGACTGATTTAAATTTACACATTAGTTTGTTTGATTCGGCTGAATCAAGTGACAACAGAGGAAATAATGACGCCTCTAACATTACATTTATTTAAAAACATCCGTCGACAGCTCGGACTTCTGACAAGTTGTGACATTGCGTGGTGACAATATTTCTGATAGGTGCGTCATTACCGCAATACGCGAATATTAAAGTGATATTGTAAAATTATTTGATAGTACACGAAAGGAATAGATCTATTGAAAAGGTATCATTCAGGTCACATGATCATGGATGTTCTAAAACCTCCAGTATAGAATGTACACTCTGTAATTTTATATGGAATATTAAGCAATTTTTGATGATACAGGATGGCACCAGTAGATTACATCACTTTTTTGTAAAAAGCAAATGTTCGTTTCCCAAGTGAAGCTCGATACAATATTTGCGTCTGATCTTTATTAGCATCCACAAAGGCGAGCCCGGTTTCAGCTCGCCACTGTAAACGCCCTGTACATGAAGATTGGCCCTGCCAATACTGTGTCAATTCTGTTAGTTAAAAGTTACCACAGGAATTACATTTTATGACAACTGTTATTGCATTAACGAAGGGTAAAACAATACAAAACGTTATTGAAATTCATGGCAGTTCACACCTGTTTAAAGTTTGATAGGCTCAGTCGGTTATCTCTAGCAAAAATTGTTTAACTTTCACAATTTGAAGCATTTCATTCTTTTTTTGATTTCGTCGTTTCCAGTGTACACCAAAAGCTCTGGTAACTATTCTGATTTCTTTCCTGGTGTGATCAACACATGGGCTGGAAACCATGAAGTGGCCACAGGCAAAGGTGATGAAGTGACCGCCGTTTATTCTGCTTGCCTGAGTGTGAAATTATTCATAAGCTTGTGATATTAGGAAATTATTATACCCGCTTTAAGTTATCTATATTTAAGAGTGTTTAAGAAGTGGCTTGCAAATTGAAATAAGTGCAACATGTCCCATCCGGCCAGTGCAAGGGACTTTTAACAAACCTTTCTGAGGCATCTCACATTTATTCACTTAGTTAACATTTTATTTTCATTCATTTTGTATGTTATTTTACGTTAATTAATGTAAGAAATCAATATGGCTTTTCAAGAAAAAGATCAAAACCCACTTTTCTTCTTTGGGCTCCCACACGGCAGTCATGTAAACCCGCTTTTCGGTATCGTAGTAGTCGATTTTATCGACTTATATTTTAGTATGTTTTTTTATACTCTGTAACTGAATTAATACACAGAGTATGCTATGCACCCAAAATCTAACAGTATCGTTTAGTCTATGTTACGAGACAGAATCAGTTTGCTTTCATATTTCAAACCTATTATGTTTTAGTCTTTTAAGTAAGTCAACTTGATATAACTTGCACAACGTTTTCCAAAGGTTTATCAATGCTTCCACGCCGATCTTTCGCATGTATCTACCACTGGGAAGCTATAGAAACGCTTGTGATGTATTCGGCCCTTCGTGTACAAACTGTGCGACTCAAATACTGATATCTGATTATACTGTGGCTCATGCTATGGCTATTACATGTATCTGCTTTCTTGCTTAGAAATTATAATTTATATCTTTCCTACCTATCACTGTGTTGAACATTAGCATGGGAAGTACTCGCAAAGGGAGGACCATCTCTAGATGCCATAGAGGAAGGAGTTACAGCGTGTGAGCTGAACCAGTGCGGCACTCACAGAGTGACTGTGGGCTATGGTGGAAGGTATTGTACACGGTAACTGCGTCAAGTCCAGTTGCAATGCCATCTATATATAACCTTCCCCTATTAGTAGGTTGCCTTGCGACAAGAAAAAAAATCTAAGTGCCCTATAGTTAAGAGCTAAAATTAAATTTTCTTTACAGCACATCCAAAGACATGCAGTGTAACCTACATATTCTCGTTCACATCGTCTTTGAATCTTATTCTACCATACGTCTTCCTAAAAACTGATCCATTCAAAATCTTTGTTTTTCAGTCCTAATGAAGCTGGAAAGACAACATTAGATGCTTTAATAATTGATGGGTAAGGCAACTTTTGAAACGGCCGAAATTCTGATAGATACTCTTCAAAACATTTTACTTTTTCTTGTTATCCAGATGCGATTATACATGTTGTATTCGTTTAGAGATTAACACTTCCTGCTCGTAAATAAATTTCTCTTCTAAAAATAGTCATAGTTTTCAAACGGACTAGCCTCTACTGGCAGTCATTGTAAAAAATTATATTATTGTCAATACGTTCTTGTAGTTTTCACCCCCTGCTTCGTCGAAATTTTGCTCGCCCTTCAATTAACGCGCGGTTAGAATGCCGAAAAGCTCTTTGTACGGAATGCTTGCTGCCCGGGCTAGAATTGTTGATGAGTTTGAAAATTTAAGTAAATGAGTACTGATTGTCCTCGTCATACTAGTGTCGTAATTTTTGCAGTGCAACACACGCTGCTGGGGAACTGGGCTGTTTGAAGCGCGTCAAGACGGCAATTTCTGTCGCTCGAGCTGTTCTGGAGAACACCAAGGCTACCCTTCTTGTTGGTGAAGATGGTTAGTAGGATTTACCCAAGTTGTAAAACAATTTATTTTGAGATTAACATTATTCGTGATATTTGAAATGCGAAATGAGAGAGAGAGAGAGTTATCCCAATTATTCTTTGTGTCTGCCTTTCCTTCAAGCAACACAATTTGCCCTCCAGATGGGATTCAGAGAACAAGATCTTCATACTAACGAGTCTGTGTAAGTAGTCACTAAATAATAAAATCAGTGAAGGGCACGGTAATTCAATGAACATGCTTTATTGTTCTGTAAGTCATATTGCATTTGACTGAATATTTGTCCACATTTCTGTCAATCAAAGGAAGATGTGGAAAGAATGGAAGAAAAACAAGTGCCAACCAAACTTTTGGAACGAGGTTTGTCTAGGTACATTGGTAATCTTTGTTTTTAGAACCAAGATTTTTCAGTTCTATTATTTTCAAATGCTTTTTTTTTTTTCCTCCATCTATAGAATCCTAACTATCATAATAGTGCTAAACACTATGACCATTAAACAAAGCGACTTGCTTTGAGGAACCGATTTCAGACTTCATGTCCTCACTGTATAGTTATCGGACAATGTTATCCCAGCCCCCCTCCTCCGGGGGGCTACTCCCGGAACAATAAGGTGGGGGGTGTGCGGCACGCTTCCCAAAACCCTTACTCTATTTATGCCAAAATCTGCGATTTCCCTACCCTATTTATGACCCGAAAAAGTAGCTTCTTCCAAAAAACTAGCCCACTTCAAGACTTGAGTGAATAAACAATACCCTACTCACGATCAAAATGGCCAAAATGGATACCCTATTTATGAGCAAAACCGTTGAAAACCGTACCCTTTGTGGCCGCACTTACCTATATAACCCATAAAGGGGAGTACTCACCCCCGGTTCCAGCTAAACACTGACCGTATCCTAATCGGTGTTATCAATGATAGTCCAGCTGTAGATGATTTGGTCTGGGATTTCAACTTCCTGACATCACATTATTTAAAGTTTGGTGGAAATTTCTTTTTCGTTGCCGAATGTATTATGATGTATTTGCAGAATGTTCGACCAGACCCTCGTTCCTCGTGTGGACCGTACAAACCCATCAAAGGCAGAAGGTTAGCCAGCTTCCAGATTTTTAAATCCAAGCCAATCAACCAACCAACCCTTTCATCAATTAATTGATCAATCCCTTTTCTATGGTATATGTGCACTACACTGTAACACGCCACGTGAAACTTTGATGAATGCAAGCTTTAGTTACAACTTGTTATGGTTTTGTTCCACAAGATTTCCCTTCCTTTTTGCAATCAAAAACGTTAGCAACTAATAAGCTTCAACAAAAGTCGACAATATAATTGAAATGGGTAAACGTAAATTGTACAATTTAACAGCTCACCTGTGTTTCATCCTCCAGGAATGTCCAAGACACTACTAAGCAAACTTTGTTGGATGATGTAGATGTCGATAATCATGACACCATAGGTAATGGGTGATGAACGAGCTCATCAAGATAGAACAATGGACTTACTCCTGGCCTGTTTCTCTCACCGAGAAACCGAAACATCTGCGTACACTTGCAGTCGTCGACTTTCGCCCTCCACCAAACATGGCACCCCATAAACAGTTCGCCAAAACTTTAGGCGCCACGAACGTACGCCGCACAACTCAACTCAATTCAGAACACATCTGAATAATTCGCGCTGAGTAATTCGCGCGCAAACACTTACTCCTGTTACCACCATTTATACTGAAGCACTGTGCAATGACAACATTTCTAATGACTTTGGTGACTAAAATTAATGGCAACTGGCTTTTCGTACTGTGACATCATATAATTAACTGATTTTGTCTGTTTTCGACTTGCCTTTAAGCCTGGGATTTCCAAATCATTTCAGAATGTGTCATGATCTAAGCACTGATTTGCTTTTCAGGTATGATAGCAATTGATCAAAATGGGAACATAGCAGCCGGAACCTCGACTAATGGATTGAACCACAAAATCTCTGGGTGAGTTCCACAATAGATGGCTTCTAGCCAGTAGCGTTTGGTTTTGCTTTTCATCCGTTTTGGCATAATTTGTACTCAAAATTTAACATTATTCATAATTATTGATTTAGCTTTATTCCCGACAAGGAGAGGAAGGGGATTGGGCGGGGCGGGGAAGGGAGAGCTGAAGGACCGTAAAGGGATTCAGTTGAGGGAAGTAATCGATCCATTTGTATAGCCTTTGTTGTACGCATGTGCAAATAATAAAATAAAATATGCAGAGACTGAAAATAGATAGACTGAATTTAAATGCAATAGTAACATTTATTGCACTTTTTCAATCAAAACATTTCAGTAGGCTTTTGACATATGATTGCATCTTTTTTCCCATTGGTAGTCGAGTCGGGGACTCTCCCATCCCTGGAGCAGGAGCCTACGTGGATAAGGACGTTGGTGGAGCTGCAGGGACTGGTGACGGGGATGTTATGTTAAAGTTTTTGCCCAGGTACGCCTTGAACGCACGTTATTTACAGGTTTCTGTGGTTGAAAACTCGCCGAGGTACTGAATGAACACATATTACCCCTCCTCATCATAGCGTTCGCTATTTGCCTTGATGTTTCGTCACTAACGTGTCAAATAATCGACCTTTCTTTATAGCCTGAAGTGTAATTTAAGAGGATTTTGTAGCGGAGGGCAATTGGCCATATTCGTATTCTTGACAGTGGACTGGAACTAGCTTTACACTGAGGCTACTGCGGGGAGTCAAGGGATCATAGCCTCTTTGCAGAGTCTTTTCAAATGCAAATTACACGAGCCTCCATTGCAAGCTGTTCCAGCTCAATACCGAGAATACCATTATGGCCTATCGGCTACTTTCGATATACCAAAATTGTAACATGGCTCCGAGGTTTACAGGACAAAATTGCAAATTTGTTGAGTTTCCTGTGTCTCCCAAAGGAGGCTTGTACATAACGAAAGCACCTCCAAATATAGAGGTTTGTCCTGAACGCCATGTAAGAATATTGATATATCGAACGTGGCCTATTGCAAGTGTTACTTTGACACCTTTTCCCTTATCAATAAGACTGCCACTGTATCCACAGGCCAATCAACGTTGAACTTCGTTTTGCGTGGCTATGAAGCGATACGTTGAATTAAAAAGCCTTGCAAAGAGGGCTCTGTGCTAACGTTCAGTCTAACAATTGTAGAACAAGGGAATTACAGAGGTTGAGTCTGATGCAGAATGAATATTGTTTTTTCTAAAGTGATTCTCCTCAGCCTTGGAACTAACTTAGCATTTTAATATATATAGACATTGGCCTATTCGCCCTGTCTGTTAAAACACTACCCTGGCATGAAAAGATGGGCTTTGAGAGGGATGCAACTCACCGGCCCATGAACAAGCTTTGTAGGCAGTGTTTAAACAACTTGCATAAACGTGACAACCTGATATTGTACTTTTGTCTCATAGTTTTCATGCAGTTGAGCTTCTCCGTCAAGGTTACAGCCCAACACGGGCTGCCAGAATGGCTCTTAAGAGAATAGCGCAGTATTATCCAACCTTCAGGGGGGGACTGATAACTGTGACAAAGGATGGCAGACACGGTATTGAAAAAAAGTGTTATAGGGGAACTATCATGAACTTGAATTCGAAAATTAACAAAACAAACTAAATACATATTTCCATTAATAGAAACCAGGAGAGGATTGATCTTCTCTTGTAGAAACCTAAAATTAATGATATAGTTTCATCAAAAACAACAGTTGTGGATGGACATTGATAGTTGTGCATGGACATTGTCATAATTTACCTTATAATCTCAGATTTGAGAAGTTTGAGAGACTTTTAATTTCAGTATCTTTCCTTGTGTCTTGGAAAAATCTATAAGAACTAATCAAAACCTGCTCGCTTTTTAACAACTCATTTCATGTCTTCCCGTTGCCAGCAAAGATTTTGTGTACTTAGAAGAAGGCCTGAATGAGGATCTAATAGCCAATTGAGAATAAACCCACACTTAACAAGTCCAAGATAAAGTTCATGTACATGTTGATGGGGTCTAGGCAAAAGCTGGGTACTTTTAAATAATAGTTATCCGACTCTTACCATCGATGGAAGCTCTATAAAGTAATTTTCTGATATAGATGGAGCGTACATCTTAACGCAATTTCGAAAAAAATTTCATTTGAGGAAGAACACACCATTCTTTCGTTTTGAGACACTTCTGTGCATGCATTCGTAACAAGGTAGTTCTACCCAATTTCGATTATTGCAGTTTTTGGGAACTGCAACAAAACTCTAGCCACTCCCTACCCACCTCCCACCCCTCAACGCTTAAACTGCAAAACGGCTAAAAAACGCTCTGCATGCATTTTGACTTTCTGTTGCTATAATGACAGTACTCGCGATCTCCTTAGTAGAGTCGGCTAACTGCTCAGGTGTCGTTATCAATTAGAACCCTGCTCTATTTTCTGTTTCATCTTAACCCATTGTTTTTATCTCTTCAGGTGCTGCCTGTCATGGCTGGCCGTATTTTCCCTACACTGTTCGCAATCCAAGGACGGGAAAGAACAAAATAGTGTACATCAAGCCTTGCAAATTGATCAATTAACATTTTAGAGGCAGGAATCAGCTTCCCAAACATTTTCCACGTACATCATTTACAGCTATAAACATTCCAGAAATATGACACGAAAAAAACAAACTTTTATGGAATCTTGCCCTGCAAACACTGCTGGAAGAAAAAAGAACAAAGGGATCGTGTAGAAGCGAAAATCTTGGTAATCAACTGTAACACATCCATATCAAATAATGTAATAACGGCGAGGCGTTAGAGAGGGAAATATTTAAGTCGACTACAACTTGGCAAAACGCTAAGGGTTGCTGTTTAAAGAGAATAAGACGACACTGAAACACTAAAATTAATTTTCTCATTAGCTTTATTGCTGCATTGCTGTGCTAATACTTCATACCAAAGTTAGTAAAACCCTCCTAATCTACGACAATATTGGGAAACCATAGCTTTGTTGCAACCACTATACTTTCAGGCGATTGGCCGGTTCTTCTTCTAGTAGCTAACATAAGGCCAATATTTCTGGTAGGAGCCACTCCATCCTTTATGGAATTGGCTATCTGAGCTACCTCCGTTGGTTGTAAATTGTATCCACAGGTAGAGTTTTCCCGTTGAATAGAAGGAGCCGGTGGGAATGGAGTGTCCACTCCAGCCGCTGGTTAACACAACTTCACCAAATCTATTAAAATCATCATAATAAAAACAGCATTAAAGGGGATGGCACAATGACTTACGGATAGTGCACTGCAATCCTAATCGTGGGGCAGGGTTCGAATTCGAACGTGTTCCAGGGAAGTCAGGGTACATACGTAAGGAATAACTTTCTTAGCTTCTATCGTCATTTCTTCCTCCAAAAGTAGATAAGTACTAGTTGATTACTAGGTCATCCAAGGGGTAGAAACAGCACTTTAATATCCAGTTTGTTTTTTACAGGGTGGATAACGCTATCCAATGGTTAAACCACTTCCCAGGGGGTAGCATAGTTAGTTTTGTTACCGTAAATTGACCTCTCACGCGAAAACGTACACTAATGGGTATCCGTTCGAACGGCTAAAAACCGTTTGTATTGCGATTTGGGGTGGAACACCTGATTAGTATAACTGGTTTGACAAGTTTGTTAACCGAGATTTTTTAAATTGCCTTTTACGCAACGATATTTCGTATTGTTTACTGTAATCACCACTTAGTCCACAAAAGTATACTATAGATCTAGAACTTCTGTGTGGGGTGGCGTTTTTGCTAGGGACACATTGCTGGTAGTGGTTGTGGTGGTGATGGTTTTGGGCCGTGTTTACAGGTAGATAGAGTACCCTAGTGTTAGCGGGTTGCCTTTTTTCATTAACGTGTTTACAAGGCAGCTAGGGTTACCCTAGTACTAGGGTGGTAAGGTAATTCTACCTGTGCCGTGATTTCCTTGTAAATCCGACTATCATTGACCCTGTTGCTAAGGTAAACCTAGCATTAAGGTTAACCTTTCTGCCTGTAAATAGGGCCATTGCGCTATCGTTTTAGATTGCGAGGTTTTAGTGGCTATCCAAATTAACAAACACTAATTGGCGCAGAGTACTAAATGGACAAGAAAACAATGTTACAGCATACCTCCCGGCGTGGATCTTCACCAAGTCATAGGTAGTTTCCGTTGAGAAGTCAGTGAAGATAAAGTCGGGGATGTCCACGGTGCGATGCACCAGCCACACGCAGTCGAGGTTATCAGCATAACCGTTCGGGTAGCCTGGTGACGAGATTATGCCACTTCCATCTTCGTATACGCCTCCACAAGATGTATCTAGGAAGTTACAAACACATGATTGTCTATGAGTTATTGTGAAGTGTGAATGTTTTTAGCTTACCGTGACGGTTCGCTCGATTTCAGTTCTATTTACTTCTTAAATACTCTTTTCTTTTGGCCATCGTAGCTTAACAAGAAATAACACACAAACTGCGGTGATAAACATGACAATAAAATGCATTGTTGAAAAACAAAAAGAAAAACTATATCTTTTTGCTTGACGTTTCGTATGTTTATTGAGAATAGAAGTAACAACTAAATTTTAAATTTAAGATAAGTAACTAATTGACAATAACAATGACAGAAGCTGAAAAAAAAATGCATATTAAAAGATGCAAACTATTAAAGATGAAGCTCTTTGCTGCTAACGTTATCATTTATTTAGTTTCCCAACAATGCGTTTTATTCTCATGTTTATCACCACAGTTTGTGTGTTATCTCTTATTTAGTTCTTCTTATGGCCCTAGACTGACTAGATTTGAATGGCAATACGCTCCCTTGTTTGGCGCGGGGGATACGGATGACGACTTGGTATGATATTAGGTGCTGTAAGATAATAAGTGTTTTTATTCTTTACTTTCATCCTAAGTTCAATTTCTTTATATTATACATATATAATTACGGAATACAGTATGCCTGCACACGTACACCCAAAAAATATTGCATCGGCAATAAACGTTTTGATGAGCTTATTTTACCCGTTGGTCTTCCTTACCGACTTGCTTGAAGTTGAAACTGAATCCTTTCCTCGTGGTGTTTCCATCACTGATGAATCTCACTCGCAATACATTCCCGGATGAGGTGAATGATGGCGGCAGATAAGTTGTCCCGTCAAACACGATGGTTGCACTTTCGTAGTGACTCGTGTCGTAGATCAGCAAGTAATCTTTGCCAGTCTCCGTCTTAAACTCGGTAAAGTCGAGTCTGACTTTCTTGTTCACCGGAACTTGTATCTGCCACGTGCAGTACTCGTCGTTACCGTAATTGCTGGGATAGTTTGTTGATGTCACTGTACCACTCGGACCATTCAAGAATGCTCCACAGCTCGTTTCTGAAAGCAGAAACATTTTTCCTCATTTCTTAGTTTTTCTATTAGCCGGGATACCCATTGGCGTTCATTGACAGAGATATATTTGGATATGGTTATTAAGGTACAGAGAAAAGAAAATAAGGATTAAAGACCACAACGTGGAATGCTGGATTGGTGTAGTTCTGAATTGGTCGTGCCGCGCGTATTAACAACTGTCTGGTGGTTTTTTCGGAGGTGATCCTCGCCTTATTCTTAGCTTAATTTGTTATTGTATGTCTTGTATATGTTTTTTTTTTTATGGAGGGGCAAATAAAACATGCAAGAGACTATCATGATCTCTTGCACATGCTATTGATGATGATGATGATGATGATGATGATGATGATAAAGACGATAATTTATGGAATTTACTAAAAGAGAAAATATACTAAGACAGTATAGCCACGCACACTTGTGAGAGTGTTCCTTTCTAATTTCATTACTGCTAAAATCCGCAACTTTTGAAGTTGATGGGCAAAGGATGGTCTCGATGGTCAAGAAAACGAGGACACGGCTCGTAATATCCAACAAATATTGTATTACTACTTACGCTCACAAGTGGGCTGTGTCCCTGACCATGTACCATCTGCTTGGCAGGTCCTGGTGAGGTCACCCACAAGTCTATACTGAGGATCACATTCCATCACTACTCTGCTTTGATACGTGAAGGTATCTCCATACCTGACGCCATTAGCCGGTATACCTGGGTCGCCACAGCTAACAACTAGAAACATTATTTTATACATGTAGTTTAGAAAATCGTCATCATCGTAGTCCTAGCTCTCCTCTGGGAGAATACAACCATAGTTTAAAAAAAGCTACCGAATTAATATTTTTAGTATGTACCACACAGGCGAATAGTGCTTTCTGCTCATTTTAATTGGCAAGCTCGGAGGCAATAACAAGTACTATTCACCTCCACTTTAGTAAATAATTGTTAATTAATCGTCTGAAACTGAATTACGACAATGTGGTACGTTTTTGACAATGATGACTGAAGATAATCTATGATAGCAAGATTATTATGACACATTCTAATTTTCTTGAGGAAAAGTTTACATTTCTATAACATTTCAGTTTTATTTGCTAGTTTTAATTACTCACTAGCCAGTTTTGGAGGTTTTCAGAGTTATAGTACAAACAAAGTAAATATCGCAGCTGGTGCCTTTTCCTTCGACGTCTTCCACATTGTTAAATGAATTTCTCAAAGGAAAACGATTTTAAACCTGATTCTTGCCGACTTCACGCTCCCTTCCGCTTTCGCTAACACGCTTTCCCGAGGAAAAACCAACTAAAAGAACCTCCAAATTCAACTAATGTTAGCTCAGGACGTATTGTCGGACTAATACGATCTCTTCAACGAAGGAAAACCTGTCGCAAAGGAAAAGATTCGGTGAACTGTCGTCCCTGTCGGACAATTAAAATAACACAAGAGTCTAACTTACTGGGGCATGTAGGTTGTGTACCAGTCCACTCGCCGTTAGTTTGACACGTGCGAACCGGGGATCCTTGCATGGTGTAACCAACGTTACACGTAAATGAGATGGCGTTGCCATATTGGTAGGACGACGAGTTCTTCTCTCCATTATCAGGTGTTCCAGGATTCCCACAAGAGCGCTCTGTACGTAACATCGTTAGAGAAAGAGAGTGACTAAACATTATATTATGATATCGCCATATTATGTTACTGTTCTTGTTATCATTGAATGAGAGTATACAGCTTGTTTAAACTAGCATCAAATTGTGACGTCACACCTAGAAAGATTACCTGCACAATCAAGCAGTCATATCGAGAGAAAATGTGATTGGCCTTTCTTAACAAAAATACAATGATACTCCCCAATATGCAGGTTTGAGTTTATAATTTCTTTTTATTTGCTCTAGTGCTTAAAGCAATGGGTTTTTTTTTTCACTCAGTTGTTATTTGTGACCTAGTTTCCATTGGCCTCTTAAGTCAGAAGCAAGCTTTATTGTTGCTTTAATTCAGTGACACGTCACAATCCAACGTCGTTCCCAGGGTCTGTTTTCTTCCCGCCCGTCTCTCTTGTTCCACGGGGCGGGAAGACCCTGAGGACGAGGTTGGTCACACTCCCGCGCAAGCTAACCACATGTAATCTAAACTCCATGGTGTCACTAGAATGGAAGGAAAAGCAGTTGTTTCGTCCATGGAAGGCTAACACGGCAGATTGAAAGGTGTTGTGGTATTCTTAGAAAAGGCCTGAGGAGTTCGTATAAGAGCAATGTCAGCCGAAAAACATCGACCACTTTAGTTACTACTTTCATAGATCTTTAAATGAAGTAACTTGTTCCATCTGTGCACATACCTAAACAGACAGGCTTCGAACCACTCCACAGTCCATCTCCTTGACAAACTTGACTGTCCTCTCCCTCCAGGTGATGGTCTGGCTGACATGTATACGTCACAGTGGACTCGTACTTAGTGTCGGTTGTTATGTGACGGTATCCACCATAAGGGTTGCCAGGGTCACCACAGTCTACCACTAAAATTTCAATGAAATGGGTGTCTGGCATTACTTCAACTTATTCCACGTATAAGTTTACAACGGTTTTTCCAGCTAGAACTAAATTATCTTACTAGTTCAATGTTATCTTTATGCTTTCTTGGACATTACAAGTTTTTTTTTTTTTTCTACAGGTGCATCAAGTGGCTATCAATGTATATAAGCGATCAAATATTTTCGCTCGTGCGCGAATGGTCTAAGCGCGTGACGTGGCTGAATACTGGGGAATATCCGAGTGGTATTCCCAAAGTTCAAAACCGCGCGAGCCACGAAAAATAGTGGTAGGATAATAAACACAACAGCCTCCATTCTTGACGCGAAAATATGCTCGGATACTTGTCCGCGGACAATATCTGTTCCCAGAAGCGAAGAGAGTTCCGGGAGCATAGCTCAAGGAAACTGTTCGCTTCTTGGAGCAAATGATATCCGCGGAGGAATATCCGCATATTTTCTCGTCAAATGGACTGAGGCTATTGTTTATATAAAGCGTCTCTACAACAAACGTACATTCGCAGACAGGGTCCACTTGTGACCATTCTCCTCCTCCTTGGCCATCGGAGACGCATGTTCTAAATGAAGAACTTTCTGGAACCATGTTATAACCAGTGTCACAGGAGATACGTAGTGTGGCGCCCAGTTCATACCGATAACCTTGAACCGCTCCATTTGTAGGGACTGGAACTGGGCTGCAGAAGGCAGCTGCAATTAAGGAAAAAGAAACCAAGCTGATGTTTTGAAACTTAGTCCTCGGCAGGAAATCAAGGTCGAAGGCACCAGGGCTTGGTTTTAGGCGAGATCAAGCCTTGTGAAGAGTTTCGCGGGGTACTGATTTTAATATTTCCTTCTGATATTGATGTATTGCCATGTAATTGACATGTTTTGCCACGTCAAAAAAAAAAAAAAAAATGAAGTGGTGTTGCCGAGACAAGCACGAGGATAATCGTTTTCTTCAATACATTTAACAGGCAGCAAAACCTACATGAACGTACCATGAACGTGCTTCTAGTTAGTACTTATCGCCGACGTCTTATGGGGATGATATTAAGAATACATTTTGTACCACTAATGTTGACAAGGGTACTGGTAACCCCTGAACTTCTTGCTATTCTTTTTCTTGTTCCAATGAGAACAGAGGGCGTTGTTTTACCCGAGTCGGAATCGATGCCCATGCGAGACTAACACTGGACAATTCTCACCAGAATAACTTGGTATATGAGTATTTAGTTATGTGCTCCACTTTGTCTATCATAACTTACCAATACATCTCGGTTGTGTGCCAGTCCATGTTCCATCTTGTTGACACGTTCTTATTGCATCGCCTACCATGGCGTAGTTCGCTTTACACGTGAAGGATGCCTGGGTTCCAAGAACATTCTTGTCGCCTTCTACTCCAGTTAAGACAACTGGCTCGGCGTTTTCCACTTCACCAATTTCCGCACAGTAAACACCTAAACGTTTCAGGAAGCACTTAATTTCTTGTGTTCTGGATCTATTTTATTCCATTGACTCTATTTAATTAGCCCAGAGTTGCGGACATGAAATGCACACGACGATTTCAAACATTTGTATATTAAACAACATTCCAGCTGTGCTGGTCAAACCTCGCGACGTTCCCTAGAATTTCTTGAGGAAAATTTTGGTGTGTTATTTGTTTGGTCGGCATTGATGTCTGGGTAAATGTAACAATTTTTAGGACAGGTGGAGTGATTTGCACGACAATCAAGACTCTAGCCGGTAATTGTCTCTAAACTTGAAGCTGTTTCAGTTAAACAGGTAGTTCAAAAGTATACCCCTGGCCCAACAGTTGCGTGTAACATGCCAGTTTTCCTTTATGAAATGTTCAGGCTAGGTTTTCATTTTACTTTTAGTTCGGGGGTTTAAACAGACTATCACGATACGAAAAGGATGTTACAATAGTCATTGCTGTTGCACTAATTAGTACTGACCAAAATAATACTGGTAAAGTGATCTTTAAAATAATTCTCTCGTTGGCTTTTTGCGTATAGATAAAGGAATATCATTCCAGAAATAGCATCCAGTATAATAGTTGGATAAAATTTCCTCTATGTTTATTCCCAAAGAACTTGGATTTGGTGTCGTAAGGATGTATTTCTGGTAGCGTGCGTAATTATTTTGCTCAAATACAAAGGATAACATGAAATTGGATGACTCTATCTATAATGTGACTCATACAGTGTTTCACAACTGCTTAAGTAGTGTGCATTACTGCGATGATCAATCATGTCTTCATATCTTTCACCGCAATTAAAATATATGATACGTCATGTATTCGCTTATATTCTTCACCATCTACGGGTATATTCAATATGAACTCGCAACGTGACCAGCTCCCAGCTGGCTTGATAGCTCAGTTAGCAGAGCGTTGCACCGGTATCGCAGAAGTCATGGGTTTGAACCCCGTTCGAGCCTGAAGTTTCTTTCAGGCTTTAATTTCACAAATGCTTATAAGTTGGGTGAGTAACTGCGATGATCAATCATGTCTTTACAGTGTTGATCTGTTGACGTTTTCTAGGCTTCTCTTCTTTTGTTTTTCGTATTTTCTCATGAATGGCGAGAGACACTTACGTATGCAGGCAGGGTCTTGTCCTGACCACTGTGCGTCTGGCTGGCAGTACCTTGTGGCTGCATATGAAGCTCTGTAGCCATCGTCGCACGTGTATGTTGCTGTGCTTCCCACAGCGAGGCCAGAGCTCAGTGCCACGTTACCATTGGCTGGGCTGCTCAAGCTGGGACATGTCAATGCTAAGTAACAGAATTTTAATAGACATACATGTAGAATTAAGATCAAAGCAATATCTTGGTGTTCGGGTATGGTTATTTGTAGCACCACCGTTGCAACAGTTTATCGCTGCCTCAGTGTCATTTATAGTTGGGTTGCTCAAAAGGATCAGTTCACCCGGCCTATGAAACACACCTGAAGGCTGTAAATGAGTATTTGTAACAACTTTGACAAGTCCATTATACTTTGATACCCTGACAAAATCCAAACCTAGCGCTCAGCCCCATTAGCTAACTCGACGTTAAATCTGGGCAATACTAGATAAAGTCACGGTGTTTTGAGCATTTTTTGGCCACGTACAAAATTAACTCAAAATTTTAGAAAACCCCAAAATAGTAGTTTACTAAGATAGAAAAACACCAGAGACAAAAATAAACTATAAAGGAACACGAATGGTTAAGGATGGAGAAGATTAACACCGATTAGAAACGAAGAACTTGAAAAATTTAGGCTAAACCTTTAAAGAAAAAACGTTATATAAAGCGCTATATATAGAAAAAGAGCTGTATAAGTGACTTATTATTATTATTATTATTATTATTATTATTATTATCGTCCTCACGTAATGTTTGCTTAGAGTCCTTAGGCCGAGACCAAACCATGGTCCTGGGGCACTAGGGGATAGCCAGTTTTTAGCTTGATAGCACCCTCCTCAATATGTGTGCTGTACCTAGCAAGGTTATCTTTTGTAGTTCACTGATGCTTAATTGGCCGGGAATTCTTCCAAGATAAGTTCCTAGTCCCTTTTTGATAGCTCCAAGTGCTCCAATGATAACTGGTATCGTTTCCGTTCTCATGCCCCACATTCGGCTTGTTTCGATTTCCAAGTCCTTATATTTGGATAGTTTTTCACTGACTTTCACGGATGTGTTTCTGTCTGATTGTACTGCCATGTCAATTATTATTATTATTATTATTATTATTATTATTATTATTATTAAAGATGCACAAACCGAGACGTAGCTCCTTATTATAGATAAAAAAATATATATAACATTCACCTTCGCAGTTTGCGTTATCTCCGCTTAGAGTGTATCCCTGTCTACAAACGCAATAGAACGACTCGTACGTGTTGACACATGTGTGTTCGCATCCACCATTTGAAGTTGCACACTCATCGATATCTAGAAATCCAAGAAAAGATTGATCAAGATGGCCTTGAAGGCATTACCAGATATGTCAGGGATGGAACTGTAGATAGGGCTCTTCACGGCACCAGTTTTCGCTTGTCCCTCGTGCTACGTCTGTACATTGTTTTTATGCTCTACTTGCTTTTGTGCGTCTCAGACTATACCTAGAGACCGATAATGGGTCTCTGCGTTTAAAGACGGACATCTTATGCATATGAATGATTATGTGCGTTGGTATAATGGCGGACACAAAAGGATTAATTCGTCAAGACTGACTATCTGTCTTAAGGCATCTTCAACGAACAACTGGGAGCTTGATGGCGCCTGAGGAAGTTCCAATTTTACAGTAGACGTGTTAACAACGGACGAAGGGATTACACATCACAAACATGACGTTGTCCCACTGACCGTAGCTTTTCCTATCAATGCTCTAAATTCTCATTTGATATCGATAACAACTTTACCTTGGCAACTCCGTTTCCCAGAACCGAGCTCGAGACCGCTCGGACAGGAACAAGAGAATGAACCAGCAGAGTTGTGACACGAGTGAGAACAGCCACCGTTAGAAATTGAACATTCGTCAATATCTGAAAGACATCAAACGATCCAATCAGAACACCTGCCACCTCGCCTCTTACCAATGTGGCCAGGGTTCAAATCAGGCCTGATTAAAGGGATTATTATTTTAGCTGAGAAATGGGGTGAAACATGAACTGATAACGCCCCCGCCCCTCCCCCCCCCCCCAACCACTCCCGCTACAAAATGATAACATCTGCTTGAAGAAATTCATTTTGCGCCAATAAATCGAATTGATAGATGAGTGATTTGCCTGGGTGCGTTTCCAAGCTCATGAGCGGAAAATGTGTTCATCCTTTAGTTAACCTACCCACGCATGTGTTGGAATCTTGAAGTTCATAGCCTTGGTCGCAATGACAGACGTATCCTCCATGTGTATTTTTGCACCATTGATTACAAGGGTTATTGGCGCACTCATCCGTATCTAAACGAAAATTAAATTGTCAAAATTCATGTCATACAAATGTTCCTGTAAAGCGGTTGATTAATAGACAGATTCGGTTAACGTGTTTACATCCTTGTTGCCACCCAATTTAGACCACGTGATGATTCACTGGGCGGAGTTACAATTGTGCAAATTGCCACACCCAGGTCATTGCTTGGGAGTATTTACAAACAGAACAATTGTAACCTCCCAAATTAATTATCCGGCATGATCTGATCTGGGTAGCAACAAGGATGTCAATACGTTAACCGAATCTGTCTAATGGTACGTAGTTTTTAATTTCAATAAAATAAACACAAAAATAAAATCGGTCAACATTCTGAGAAGCTCAACATACAAAGTCGCTTGCTTTTTCTAAGGCAGACTGCTATGCTATTGAACTATATGTTTATGATACCTGAACATGTAGGGTGGTTTCCAGTCCACGCTCCTCCCTGGCATGTCCTAGATGAGGATTTTATGAGAGTATATCCAGCATTGCAGGTGAACGTGATTGTACTTCCCTCGTTGTAATTGGACGAAGACTTTGTACCATAAATTGGTGCACCGATCTCTTTACAGTTGTTTGCTAAATTCAAGGTAAATCAATAACAGAACGTATTAACAGGTTTAACGCTAGTTTTGGAACAACAAGTAAAATAGGCGTTTATCTCAGTGGCTCTCGTTTTGTATTTGTTAACACAACCCGTGAGAGAGATAAGTGACATTGTACATATACAAAAACAACCACAAAAGCATCTTTATTTTATCAATACAAATACAAATATTATTTCATTTTTAGTGTATTTAATATGTGTAGTATATTTCAGATAAAATATCTGTTGTAATCTCTTTTGAATGTGACTGGTGCCTGGAGGCTAAATGAACCGTTAGGTTTTCGAGTTAGTCTCCAGCCTTCTTATGTCTAGTTGTAAGATAGGAGAGATGAATGAAGACTTTTACACTGAGTGTAGTTTAAGGAAGAACAAAAACAAAAAAGCAAAAATGACTAAATCGTGTGCACGTATTGGTCTGACAGTAAACTATTGTGTTATTGGTTTTGAAAAAGCAAATACGCTAAGCTCTTTTAAATGGGTTGGACGTTCTTTCCAAAGATGCCTTTAATTAAATCGTCTGTTTAATTTTCGTATAATTGACCTTATGCGTGGTTTGTGTACAGTGAGTAACCTATGCATATCCTATCTATTCTTACCTGTGTCACAAGTCTTTCCTGAATAGCCGCTTGCACATACACACAGATAGTCGTTATATCGGTCAACACAAGTTCCTTCCTGACAAGGTGCAGTGCTACATTCGTTCGTGTTATCGGCAGGTGCGACGATGGCTATGGAGGAAGTAGACACTTAAAATAAAAGATTTCTTTTAAAACAATGTTGAAGCTCTTTTTTAGGAGGGGAGGGGCGTGTCTGAGGACTGTACTACTGTTTATACCGGTTGCAAAAATGAACGATTTTTCTACTCGATGTACCGTTTTATCTGATCTTAATCTCTCATATCTCATTTTTTTTCCCTGAAATATCCTGTATTCCGTTAATTTTTTGCCTTAATATACCTTTGACTTCTGGCCTTTGTTGCTGCCTTACATGCTAGCAGGCATAAGGGCAGTAAGTAAGTAATCCTGTAACCAGAAAACTTCTAATAGGACTTCAATGTTCGGGCCTTTAGACAAATAACTTTGGCTTTGTTTGTGTCGAACAGTTTACAAAGTTACTTACTCTGTGGGCAACCATATACTTCTACTCTCATTGAAATGTGTCCATTCCATTCCTGTGGTCTAAACCTTAGATACATGGCTTCAAACACTCTGACTTCATTTCGTACTACCGTGTCCTGGTCAGTGTTACCAGTGAGAGTCTGTATAATATTAAAATGATAATGTTGCGTTGTGTAAACGACGTAGTACATTTAATGCTGATAAAAGTAATTTTGTGACGTTTTCAGTAACTAACATATCCTCATTTTTACTTCGACCAAACACTGGCGCTCAAGACGTCCACTTTTCAACGTCTTCAGCAATACTAATTTATGTCTAAGTTGACGTTGGAGCACTTTTCATTTCAGTGTCGAAAATTTATTAGTTTCCACTAGTACCACGCTACACGATTGGATTAAAAGACTCGCGCGATTTTTCATTCAGTCAGAACTAAAACCAAAACCAATTGTCACTCACACAGTCACTCACACAGGTTTTCCGGCGCTTCGCGTTTACTTTGAGTTTTGGTTAGTTCACTGGATTGTACGTGTTCTTTGTGATTGGCCAGAGTGATTACTTTGGTTTTGGTTTTACGACGCTCACCTTAGGACCGCTTGATCAAGTCAGTGATAATTAATTAGGTTATTGACTTGGACGCTGACGTAGCACAACAGTTTCCTTTTAAATCACATGCAATTTCAAGTATCTTTTTTCCTTTGTAAATCATCATTAAAAGGATTTTGAAAGTACATCTTACGTCTGGATAGTAAGTCCAAGTTGATCCGTCAGTACTGTATTCCAGTTTGTAGCTCTTCACCCATTGAGCATCGTCTGCTCTGCCTTGAGTGGCTGTACCAGCAATCTGGAAAATCTGGCCAAACTTGATTTGGAGATACTGGTTCTGGTCGTTAGACAATGCAGACCAACCTCCGATCTGAGTGGTGACCCCCTGAGAAGTTATCTGAGCTTGAAAATTCAGGCGACCTCCTAGTGGCGCGTGCTGGGAACTGTATTGACTTGATGCTGTCATATCAGCGTCAGGAATGCGCTTGCTTGTCGAGACTCCAAGGCTTTTAAGACAGTCTACAAGGTAATAATCATAAGGAAGGTGGAGAGAAAACAAGAAATTTAAAATTATTCTTGACCTATCGCTTCTCGGTTCACCATTTTACTACGCTATTTTTCAAATATTCATTTCATTCATCGTGAATAATAGTGAAATATTCATTTCATCTATTCAGGTCTAGAGGCACTTGTCTTTGGACGACTGCCTATTACTGCTTTTTATCAAACCAGCCCTACTTGTCTAACACCAAATGCTTAAGCCAGTTTAGTCGAAAACGACCATTTAGCATAAATCAGTCAATCAGCCAATCAATTTAGTAGCGTCAAAATGTGAGTGGTGTTGTCCTCTATATCTGAGTCTGCTCATGTATAAAACGATACGCAATAAGTAAGAGTAAATAACCAAAATTAAAGAAGGCATCAGTTACAGTGCCATGTTTTAACCACCAAACGTTAGACCAATAACAGCATACGTTCACACCTGAAACTACCTGCCTGTCGGGAACATAATATATTAATTAGCTAGGCATGTTTTACTTACTCAGCTCGTAGTAATTGTAGCTTGATGAACTTGTCAGATCACTGTCAATCGTTGATTTGCTGCTCAAGCAACATGTGTTAGTTGAGTTATCAAAGTCAAAAGACCTGCAGATGAAAGAAGCTTCCGACGAGCAAGATGACGCACAAGCTTCTGGGGACGAGTTATCCACCGTTTTGTCATCGTTTGCAGATATGTAAGACTTGTAAGTCAGGGAGTATTTCCTCTGCTCGGCGGCAACTGAAAGAGATTGAAAGCAAACGACGGCTTTGCATTATCGTTCTCTTGAAGCTTGCTATTGGCTATTGGCTACGTATTTGAGTAAAGGCACAGGGTCCCTTTCTAACCAGGCATACAACTGGATCAACACCAGTGAATTGTTGTCGATACCTAATGACAAGAATATCATTCCATAAGCGAATAAGGATCCTCCTTATTGGGTCACTTCTATTCTATATCATTATAAATCTACTAGCGTGCTATCACAAATGCCGTTCGTTGATTGGCTACACTACTCACTATCTATTCTGTTGTAGATAATGAGTAGCGTGGCACCGTGCTGTTGTTATCAAAATGACGGTCGATTTTTTGTTTTTTTTTAGATTAAGTTTTGAACGACTAATAGATTTATGCTAAAACAATTAGCTTATTCGCTCTCGACTTCTTTGCGCGATAGAAATCTCCAGCTCATTATCCAATTGTAAACCTGTATCTTATCAAGCGGTGAAACTAAGCAAATTTAGATAACCAATATCCCATGTCTCACGTTTGCCAAAAAGGCGTTCTTTACGTAGTTAGCTAAATACTGTGATCACATTCATTAAATACGAACTGTACCAGGTAAATAAAAGGCACTCACAGTCACACGCGTACGATTTGTCAGTTAAGTGGTATATTCCAAAGAGCCTCTCTCTAAAGTCGCTCCAGGCTGCTACGTTTCCCTTTACATGATCGCAACTGTATACCAAGTTATAAATGTCGTTAGCAGACAGCATGTAGTCAAAGATGTTCAGTTGACTAATATCGCCGATAAAGTTTTCTTGAGTGTTAAATCCACCACCCAGTTCGTCTTGCTCTTGGCCAAGGATCATAACGCCATCGCCAGAAATAACTTCACCTTGTTGAAAAGCCTGAGATGAGCTTTTTATTTCAACGCCATCTTTGTAGGAATACCATGTTCCTCCAGCGCTCTCCCACGTAACTGCCACGTGATGCCACTGACCATCATTTACTTTCAGTCCTGTGAAGACAGTTCTATTATTTACAAATAGATTGAAGCTGGAATAGTCTTGTAAAGCTAATGCGTTGTCCTGCACAATATCACCCACTTGAGTTGCGTAGGAGATCACTGTTCCGGGGTTGCGGTCGCTGGTACGCATCCAAAAAGCGATGGTTAGTGCGTTAAGGTCCGAAATTGGCTTCTTAATCTTGGAATACGACTTGGCCGCTCTGACTTGAAACGACAAATCGTAGTCAGATGAAAGCTCTGCAAGAGAAGTAATGAAAATGGTCAATTGTTGGGCAATCATACAATGGAGTGACGTGTTCTCGATGGAGCATCAACAATACTCGCGTCATTGACGTTACGTGTGTGAAAACAGGAACTAAATGGCGGAGGAATCAGTTCCGTGTACCTCCGAGCGCCTTATATTTTGAAATTGTAGTAAGGTAAGCATGAATTAGTACTTTCAGAGTCATTAAAAATTCATCAAGTTTAAACATAGGAAATCGTGACCGTGATGGTGTATGGACACCTGATCTTAATTAGCAAAAACGTTTACCATTGTTTTCTCCATTTTTTCCCTTAGTTTTATTTTCGATAGAGAAGATATATCAAACACTCAAGACAGTGTTTGACCTCATTGCCAAACACCTCGATGTTCGTCAAAAATACTCCGCTACAAGTCGTACAGTTATAATAGTATTAATAGTTCTTAAGTTGAAATGTAATTACTTGTTTTGTGGTTAGATCTTGAAGAAATACTTTTCACCTAAATTGTTTTTTCAAATCTGTATTCCTTCTGCTAAATTATGTTTCTTTGGACCACCTACTCGATTAGCTACATAAACTATCTAGGTGTTCCAAACTCAATCAACCTTGTATTAAAACTATTCATCTTCCTTTATCTCCATTTCTCTCTCTTTCTTTAACACTTTAGTTTTTAATCACAATTGTACTTGAAATTATTTCGTTAATGCTTTTTATCATCTTCTACAGGTAATTTGTATATATTTATATGCATTCTATTTTTTCTTACATCTCTGTAAAATTAAAATTTGTGAGAGTTTAAATTAAAGTTAAATTGAATTGAATCGTATTTTCAACTCTCTTCCCGATGTTTTGAAATGTGGTGAAACACAGTCTTTCGTATTTGGTATGTTACATGATCTGTTGACTCCGTAATGACTGACTAGTTACTGGTTCAGATTGAGCGTCAGCCATACCTTCGCTGCAGAGACATTTGGAGTAGGATGGCATGCACTGGCACTTGAAACCAGTTAGTGTATTCACGCATGTCCCACCATTGCGACACGGCTGCCCTACGCAGTGATCAATAGGATGCTCACAGTTGGCGCCAGTGTACCCAACTGGGCATGAGCAACTGTAGGACTGTACATCGTCCACGCAGGTACCGCCATTCTGACAGGGTTTGGCAGCGCAGTCATCGATATTGATCTGGCAATTCACACCACTGTATCCTGCCTGGCACTTGCAAGAATAGGTGTTCACGCCACTGGTGCATACCCCGTTATTTTGGCAAGGGCTTGAGGCACATTCGTCGATGTTAATCTCACAGAATGTCCCACTATACCCCTGCGGACACTGACAGGAAAATGTTCCCGCTTTATCGATGCAGTTACCTCCATTCACACAAGGCGTTCGTTGGTTGCAAAGGCCGTACGGAAGTTCGCACTCGTTACCAGTATACTCATCGGTGCAAAGACATTTGTAAGCATTTACCTGTACGAGAGAGACACATTAAACGATCCTAGCAAGTTGTAACAGACGTATTCCCTGAAAACACAGATAGTAAATAACTTGACGTGATACATGTAGTGGAGCCTGAATTAACTGGTCCTAAATGGTTACTCTCCGGAAATGACTTAGTGATTGCCTGATGCAAGTATCTCTAAGACATCTGTTATACACAGAAGAGAAGAGATGTTATGTTATATATGATGTTTAAAAAAGCAATATAAATAGTTTGTTGAAACTTTGTAAAGAGGGGCTGTATTTGCTCATGACAGAAAGGTGACTGCTAAACAGGTTTGTCTACAACACTGGTGGCTTTACACCGCTTTTTTGCGGTACAGAGCAGAGCGCGATACGCGAACTGTAAACTACTCCGCTAAACCATCTGTCGTGGCGGCCGTGTCGGCTACTACAGTCTTATTCTACTAGCAATTGCATTGAGGCCACAGAATAGAGAATCTAATAAATCAAAGGTACCTTGTTGACACAAGTGGAGTCCAGATAACATGGTAACGCGAGACACTCGTTAATCTCCATCTCGCAATTCCCTCCTTTGTATCCCGGTGGGCATTCGCATCGGTAAGATTCCTTCGTGTTCACACACGTTCCACCGTTCATGCAAGGACTCGAAACACATGTGTCCACCTCTGTAATCGCAATTTGGCATTTTTTCATTAGGCATAAGGGGATTAAGTGTGGCTGAGATTGTAGGCTTGTGTTTTGTAGGCTTCAGTAATGCCACGACCTACCACAGATTAAATACTTTACATCCGGGAAATAAATAGCAATGAATATGATAAGAACACGTACAGCTCAAATTCGTTTCCTTCTAACTTTTAACTTGTGCTGTTCAGAGGCGACGTGTTCTAAAGAGGAAAAACGAATGAAATTGACATCACTCGCCTCCCTGTTGGTATACGCTTCCTCGCGCGAAAGCCGGGGATAAAGTTAGTTGAATGTTCCTCCTTTGAGTCTCCTTTTGAGTTTTTAGGTTGTTCACACAACTGAGTATTAGCGTGTATAGTTGACTGTACTGTCACGAAGCAATGGAAAACAACAGGGTACGAACAAATCATGGGTTAACCTGACAAAATCACTCAAATATATCTGATACTATTCCATTAAAGACTTCAAAAGGGTTGCATGGGCCTATGAACTCAGAATCCTACAGTTTAGAGTTTAGGACCGAAATACTGAAAAAAAGTCGCACCTGTACAGTAGTCTAAAGAACTTGCCCCAGTGCCGTGTGTAGATTCCTGACCAGGACAAGGTAGACAAGATGTTTGCCCATACTCCGTCTGATACGTTCCAGCAGGACAAGGCAAGCAAGGCTCTACTCCATTGTCTGAGTATGTTCCTGGAGCACATTGCACTAACAAATACAGACATTGTTAACAAGCAGCATCTTAAAACTAGGCATCATGGCAAAGATAATGTGTTGTGATAACCTTACGGGGAATACGAGTTACATGTAGAAAGTACACGTCAATGAGGTATGGTGTGGGGTGTGAAAATAAGTGAGTTAGTTTGTGTGGGTCAAACTTGAGCTTACCTCTTATTTTTGGATAAGTGTTGCCCTAGTAAAAATTTAGTGGTTTTTGTACAGTTGTGGCCGGGGTTTATCTAGAATGATGGGGATTGGAAAATATTTCTAGAATAAAGTTCCCCATTTTTCATTTATCATACTGTGTATGTTTGGAGCCCACCACTGGCAAGACTAGAAACGTTAGGGAGCTAACCTTTTCCTATATATCAACTTTAAGAACAGCAGTTCACCGAAAGAAAAACAGCAGCAACGTCAGCATAAACAACAGAAAAAAAAAATTTGAAGCGTAACGTTTCTCAGTTGCGAACCCGCAAACTTGAACGGGGTCAAGTTGAAGTAATAATAATAGTAATAAAAATAATAATAATAATAATAATAATAATAATAATAATAATAATAATAATAATAATTGTTGCGGCTAATCGCCGTCGCAAAGTACGGAAAGAGTAAAGTACTTTGCCGTCGCAAAATACGCAAAGTAAGGAAAGAAAAAAGCTGAATGAAGAATGTAATACAGGCCTTTCCACAAATACCACGTAAAATCGTCTTAAAATCTTATCAGAAATTTTCAAAAATGTTCTAAATATCTCGAAAAAAGGCTATGAACACCTGTTATTGTTGTTTTAATAATAAACCGACTTTCAATAGCCAAGACCAAAATCTCACTTGTGGGAGTAAGAGATCGTTTACAACAGTAGTTCTCTATTCAGTGTTACAGGTGTTGCACTGGTAGTAGAAGGAGTAGTAGAGGAAAAAGATTCAGGATCACGAATGTTACCAGCACCCGCCATTTTGGAAAATGACTGCCTTAAGTGCTTTATATCATTCAAGGCGAAAACCACTGAACTGGATTGTTTCTTAGCGTGGAAAAGCTGGAAAACACAGGGCTCACCCCCCAAAAAGCTATAAATATTTCTAAATATCCCTTAATTGTCTAAATATTTTTACATTTTGTAAATATCTCGGAATCTTCTAAACATACTAAAAAATATCCAGATATTTGTGGAAACGGCCTGTAATTTTTGTCGGCAGAAACTTTCATTGAGAAACGAATTTACTTACTTCCGCAATCCTCAATTCCTGTGGCTGCGCTGATAACAGTAAGAGTACCCTCTGGACAACTAATACATTCTTTGTTTCGTTGTTCTGATGAGTAGGTCCCAGTGGGGCAGGTGAAGCATTTAGCTATGCCAGTTGAAGAATACAATCCCGGGCCGCATTCATCTGGAATGGTTAAAAAGGTACGTAGTTCATTTTGATTACGGTATGTAACTCAGCTAATGTAGAGGAAAGGTCAATAGGTCTTGTGCATGATTACGTCACTCGCTCTAAACACAGAATTTTTCAGGTACTCAGTAGAATACTCGTTAATTGCAACAAGTTCACAAACTCTTATTATTCGACCACACATCGGATTTGCATAGCTGAGTTAAAACACTGCTGGGAGTCAAAGAGGATTCATAACATGCTGTCGCGCTATCTGCATATTTTTATTTTCTATGGTTTTATTTAGAATATTTTTTCCTTTTATTTGAAGTGGAAGGACCGCACTTTTGCCATCGTTGATAGCCAAATATCTCTATGAGACGCACCTGCAGGGAATCATGGTAGTTGCATTCATCAAAACAACTATCCAGTCCAAGATGATGAGTGCAACTACCATGATTCCCTGCAGGCACGTCTCAAAGAGGGAATTAGGCATTGGAAGAAATAAGGAAACAGTTGTGATGCCTCTATAAAATTGTGACAGACCCTCATTGATAGTACACGTTTTTCCTAGTTCCATCCCTATGTAATGACTTTAACTCTATGAAGATCTGCTAAGTCTGGTAGAGGGGGGGAATCTACCCTCCAAAGCTTCAAGTAAGAGGGATCACGAGATGACAACGTCATATAACTTGATGTGTACGAAAATCATGTCTTTCAGAAGACGCTTGCCATGGAAAAATCCACTTCCGAGTATATTGAAAATTACCAAATTGTTTCCAGATAATTTTCAGATGAAGTCGCAAGGTTTCCCTCTTTTTGTTTCAATATTTTAAGTCAGCGTGGAGCATTTGTCCCTATTTCCAGTCTGAATAGAGTTAAACTGGAAAGCGTATGTAACTATTCCATAGAAGTTAAATTTAAAGTCTTTGAGGCATTTTACACCTTTTTTAATGTGAGCAGTAGGACTACAATCTTTTTATTTTTCGAGATCGTCACATCTCTGTAGTGGCGAGGGATGGCGACGTGAAACGTTTTTATCCCCCTGTATCGTTTCCACTGACATTCTTTTAAAGAAATCCAAAAGGAGAAACTTTTTAGCGTTTTTAGCTTCCACTGTAACTGTGAAATTTGTAATTGTAAACTTTGGAATGTAATTATTCTAAAGCACTATTAAGCTAAATGGAAACAGGGCTATATAAATAAACTATTATTATTATTATTATTATTATTATTATTATTATATTAACTTAAGATGGCACATAAAACATTTAGACTGTTTCGCCTTTATACGTGATTTATCAAACAGTTGCGACAGGCAAAGACAGAAACAAATACCTGTACAAGATGTAAAATTGTGTTTCCTTGTTCCTAGAGTCCATGTCCCTTCTGGGCAGTCCTCACAGCCTAGAGCTCCTTCACTGGGACTATACGTGCCTTCTGGGCACAACAGACAGTCATCCGCGCTCTTGTCGTAATACGTTCCCACAGGACAGTGGGCTAAAAAGAAAACTCCCTCGTTGTTTATGACGTTATAATTACGATCTACACATTTTCAATGATGAGTTACAGCAGCAGTGGAACTGCGCTCAAGCAGGTATATATATTTTACGGTGGCAAGTAGCAAATGGCCTAAAACATCGAAGGATCGTTATACGAGAGAGCTAACCACCAGAGTACCAAATGCTGGCTGGTTCCAGCACGAAATTTGTAAGATAACTCTTATCTACTTATCAGTAACCTGACTGTCACTGAATATCTGTTTTTCTTTTCTCTCTGAAATATACTGGTGGCTTTGATAATGAGACATGTTAAATGTCATTTGTGTTACTTTGTGCCTAGCTGTCGATACCATGCAAGTCAGCTAATCGTTTATGTAAGAGACCACGACGATAGCTACGGCAGTCTATGTAAGTAACAATTCATCTCTCCATATAACAAAAGCAAATACAATTGTGTACTTACTGCATTTTGTTATTGATCCCGTGTCTTTGTTGCAACTGGTGTCACTCGATTCACATTTCCTCACCACGGCACCGTCTTCTGAACAATAAGCTTCCACCGGTCCGAGGTTTATGTTTTCAACGTTGTAATCTTTTAATTCGAGTCCTGATGATGCCTGATATTCTGACCAGTTAACTGTTTCGAAGCCTTCATAGACTTCTGTTCTCGACTGCTCGTTATCTGCCTTCTCTTGATTGAATGCGTCTTGCCCTGCTTGGTCATTGGTGCCTTGCTCGAGGCCAGTATCTCTCTTGATGTAATTATAATTGAAAGTCACCTTGAAATCAGAAGTGAATCGAAAGTTTGGTCAATAATCACAACCAAGATTAGAGCGACGTGCAGTTGTGCAGCTACACAACAGAACATCACTTGATTGAATGAATAAAATGCCAAGAAATGCATATAAATAACCAGAAATCAAATGGATCACACAACAAGTACGATGTTTTTTATGGGTTTGTTTCACTGTACTTAGTGGCGGATCCAGACCTTCAGCTAAGGGGGGAGGCGCGGGGGAAGGGGGGCGCACGTTAACGTAAACTAGTCGCCCGTTGTCTTTGGGCATGCATAGTGAGCTGTGCATTAAAATTATGAGATGCAGTATGCAGGCATGGGAAATATTAATAATGAAGTACCCCAGTTAACGTATTGGCCTTAGTTTCAGTTCAAGTCTAAGACATCAAATCCCATCAGGATTTTAATAATTACACGCACGTAGAAAAGTCTCATACCTCTCTTACAGAACGTCTTTTTCGTCGCCTTTCTGCGGCTGAAAGCTCTCCACAGTATACTTCCACCGTTTCCTCGTTGCAATCGTCGGGTTTCAACGTGCAGAAAAATGGAGGGACGTAAGCACTAGTTAGAAGGCCAAGGAAATTCGACGTTATGTTAGCTTGTACGTTTGGGTCATTGCAATCTCCATCGTAGTAGAAATTTGGACTCATGTTCATCATGATCCAACTGGGATTCTCAGTTACTGTTGTTGTAGAAAAAAAAGCAAGTAAGGAAAGAGCTGATCAACTGGAACAGGAGAAAAATAATATTGTCTGTCCACACTGGCTTGTGGTGGTGAACTCAGTCCAGCTCACTTCTCAACAAAAGTGCAATCGATTGAACTCACAATGACATACGGCTAGCTACGATACAGATGTGTTCCTACTCTGATAAACTTCAGACTGAGCCTAAATGAGCAATTTTAGGACCACATCTACTAAAATTCTTTCTTTTCTTTTTATCATGTTAATCAGGATCAGTAATTGTTATCTAAACCCTGCTGCGGTTTGAAAATTAAAAACAATAAAGGAGAGATGAATTAAGGTAAATGTAGGTAAAGTCTGCATACAAGCTAAGTGCCAAGTGGCCCATCAGGCCGGAGCCTGTAGCATGAAGCGACTGGGGTATTTCTACTCCCCACTGGATGGGATACTAGTCCATCGCAGGGTTACCCCAAGCATTAAGTTCGCCGGTACCCATTTATACACCTGGGTGGAAAGAGGCACTGTGAGAGTAAAGTGTCTTGCACAAGAACACAACACAATGTATCCGAGCAGGGTTCGAACCCAGACCGCTTGTTCTGGAGACTAAGGTATGAGGCCACCGTGCCTCCCACAAATAAAGGACACTGTACACGGTGGCGAGAAGATATAATTTTTATGTTCGAGTGGCAAGAACAATATCTCACGAGTGAGCGCAGCCATGAGAACATAAAGTTCATATCATCGAGCTAACGTGTAATGTTCTTTTTATTCTATGGACATACTGATGAGGGCGTTTTTGAGATTTTCCGAAGATTTCCGAAAATTCTCCAAAACTTGTCCGAAGATCACACGAACGTTACCGAACATTTTTCAAACAGATTGCCGAAGACTTTCGACGAAGACCGGAAGATGTTTCGATCACACACCAACGACTTTAAGAGAGAATTGATACGAAAAAAACGCTCTGATTGGTCAAAAACCTATGTTTTATCAGAGTATAAATACCTCTTACTAACCGAGTTCGAGGTCCGTACTGTAAGTTGCGGACCGAGTTTTTTCCTCTTCGGTTTATGGCCCAAGCGCGAAGCGCGCGGGTTATAAATCGAAGGGGAAAAACGAGGATCCTTAACTTACAGTACGGACAGAGAAGACGAGGCTAGTAAAATATTTATTATATCAGTGCTGTGTGCCTGACGGGCTCAGAAACGATTTCAATTCACGCGGACTCGGAAAAGTTTCAAATTTCTGACGCACCTCGAAAGTAAAACGAGTCAGTTTGAAATTGTTTTTAAGTCGTTAGCACGCTTTATTACACAATTTAGAGTATAAGAAAGTTTTAAACTTTCACTTGCGCGCATGCTATAAAAGTTAAGAACACTTGGCGATAAATACGAAACAGTTTGGTAACAAAACCAACTTGAAATTTTAGCGGGCCTTGCAGGAGCATACGGCCCGCTAAATTGACCAATCGCAGCGCGCGCACTGCTTTTTATGGCTCGTGCTTTTTACAGTTTCCCTCGTGTTCTCAAATGCCCGTCGCGTTTTATCACAGTGTAATACACGGCATAGGCTTCTTTATTTGTTAAGTAAAACATTCGTGTCTATAATAAAATGAATTACTGCTGCTGGTTAAAGTCAAAACAGGACGACATCCTTGTGCAAGTGTGCTATTACGGAACCATTCACCTAACGTACCTGCACAATCTGGCCACGGTAAATCAGTACTGTACTCTTGGCCTGGTATGGCGTAAAATTGCCATACGCCGTCTTGGCAGAAGTAGTACAAAGGAGGGTTGAACACAAAGTCGTTGCCACTTTGACACTGCACCTGACAATATGTGTCTTCTACAACCGTGTTGCAAGACAAGGCACCATTCTCCGGAGGTTCATATAGTGGACAGGTCAATTCTTCAAAATAAAGTTGGGTAATAAAGGTAATGATTTGAAAAAAATGAACCTGAAACCTAAAGCTTGCATTCTTGCGATGGAGAGCCATTGAAATGCATAAGTTTATCTTATCTTGGACAATGCGACAAACTCATGGAGAAACTTAATAAAACTCTGTGATGTTATTGTTATTATTATTATTATTATTATTATTATTATTAAGGAAAGGAGAACTCATGGTGTACTAACAGGGAACCAGTAAAATACCACTGAAACGGTGAAACCACAGAAAGCTAAAGAGGGCCCATATTAAACTCGTGAGAACTCTGTCTCTGACATAGGAAAATTCATCGAAAGGACTTGCAGAGAGATACATGCCATGGAAATCTTGGAATACTCGCGGAGAACATGAGGAACAACTGAAAAGTGCTGTTGGGTATAGAGTGACTAAAAGATATAGTCATCACTGTATAAAGGTAAATATTTTGTGGAAATGTCCTGCAATTACAATTCAATTTTTCACGCGACGAGCCAAGTACTCACTCTCGATTGTAATTCTGAATGAGCAGTCTAAGTTTTCGTTGTCGTTGCCATCACGGACGATGTACAACACTTCAGTGGAACTGGGAACCGAGAAATGTGAACCAGATTGTCTCTCTGAGTAGATGTAGGGCGGTTCTCCGGAGTTGTCGGTACATTCGGGCTGGTCCCAGTTCACCCTTATTTCATCACCAGTGGCGTTGGCGATGGTTTGGTCCGGTGGACAGAAGCCACAGACTGGAGCCTCAGTATCTACAGAAATCAAAGCAGTAGGATCATAAATCTCTTCAGCTTTCCATTTAACTAGGCACACACAAGAGGTTACGTTGCAGAGACAAAATCCTGTACTATTCCCTCGAGGCAATCGAGAAAATGTTGAAACGTCTCTACTTACCATTTACAAAATAACTAAAAGTACAGGAATCTGAGTTTCCAGCAACGTCTGTCACAACGTATTTCACTGCGTTTGTGCCGATCCCTAACAGCTTGGGAAGAGTTGTATCCACATTGACATCGTTTATCGTCAGTACGACGTCAAAGAGATCCTCCGTTATTCCAGGTTGATTCTCCGTCAGAGAGTTGTCAGTGAATGAAAAATTCCAACTAACAGATGATGTATTTTTCCCTGCATCGTTGCCTACAGTAGTAGTACCGTCGGGGCAGGTTAGTGTAGGAGATTGATAATCTAAAGAGAGATATAAACAGGTGTTATTAGCGGAGTTTGTTTGTTTTCTTCTTATCGCATGTTTGCTTTTTAGGTTTGTTGACGGCTAGGTCACAAAGAGCTCAATTATCCCAAAATCACTATTCAAAGTTCAAAATTTCAAGTAACGAAGACACGATCAAACAATTCTCAGCAACGCATTCAAAGACGCTCGCGCTGGACTCACAGGCCAATAAACCCAGCCAAGGTTAAGGCATCGAGTGCACGACAATTCACTACAGACAATACAGTGCAGTGGACGGCTGTTGTAACTTTGCGCGGATTTAATCTGGCAATCTTAAACGTTTGCTGTCGCCTGTTTTTTCTGATAGATCATTTCTGGGTCTTAGCTTGGGAAAAATGAAAAAAAGTATAGGGCTTGCAATCACCAATCATTTTTTGCGATATCATGTGTCTTTTTTTCTCCTTAACGAAAGTACACACCCTATTAAAAATGTTGGTTAGTTATATATAAGAAATAGAAAACATTTACCGCGTGTCCATAGAGTTATAGAAAAAGAGGTTTGGGAGAACGAGTTCGAGTTCTAGTTCTCCCAAACTTCCACGAGTGTTTCTATTTATCAGTTATATTATGAGCTCGAGAGCGAATAATCTAATTGTTTTAGTATAAATCTACTAATCGTTCGGACTTTACCTAAATCCACCACGTAGACACCTCGAAAACGCAAAGAAGTGGCCGACATTTTGTTAACAAGCGCTACTCAGTATCAACAACAGAATAGATAGTGAGTAACGTAGCCGATCAGGAAACAGCATTCGTGATAGAACGCCAGTAGATCCATACTAAAATGTGGTAAATAGTGAGAAGCGTAGTAGTGTGTCCTTGTTACTATTGTCAGTGAAAAGCCCCATCAGGGGAGTGTCAATAAACTATTTGTAGTGTCTGCTGGGCTGCCTGTGGCTGCCTGTAACAAGTATTATAGGATGACACCGCGGATATACGTTTTTGGGGGCGCGATACAGTATTTTGCTGGTCAGCGGTACACCCTAACAAAACTACAAAATGCCTGCAACTTTTACATTATCTTCGCAGCAAGCCTTATCGACAGTCAAAAAGATACAAAACTTAGAGCGCACACTGTAAACTTAGCTTTTAAACTCCGCTCATTTGTTGGATAGTTCTCAGTTAATATTATATATTGTGCCAAAGCCAAACTGAACTTGCACACGGTGTGAAATTGTTGTTGTTTCGTGAGAGTTCATGCTCGTAAGCGGCGAGCCAGTGGCAATTTACGTTACGATGTGCGCTAAGGCTAAAACTAGGCAGCTTCTGTGTTGCTGTAACGGTGTTCTGAGGAAATCAACTTCTCAAGTTTGTTGAATTGATGGGCTTTAACCGTATGAATCGGTATGTAAACGGCATTTCGATCACATTCGTCGGGAAGACATGCTCGTGTTCGATTGGGGGCACTCACGTAAGTAAACACGGTCATCCTGTCCTCACTCGGTATCACCGAATTATAGACCAAGTTGGCCGAAATCGAAGCAGTACTTCGTATAAATCTTGTGTAGGAATGAGTCCACAAAAGGGTTCAAAATCTGGCCTCAACTCGAGGAAGAATTCACCAAGGTATGTTTTATCATAAAATATCCAATTTTAATCATACTATACTTCAGGAAGCTTGAGGATGGCGAAAATAAAATTTTAAATTTTCATGTTTATTATTGTTTCTTTGTTTCTTGTCATAATTTCGAATTGTTGCAGTTCTGTATTTTGCCTATAGCGCCTCTAAAGTGTGAAAATTATTTTAAACTAGTTGCATAGCTATTAGAGTTTAGAAAAAAAAAGCTATTTAGCTATTAGAAAAAGCCACAAGAAGTACATGACATTTGATTATCTAAAGATGGCAGAAGACATGGAATACAAAGCTGTTTAAAGGATAATTAAAAATACATGCATATGTTATTGTAAGACAATAAAAATACCATAAAATCTGGGTAATGACAACTTCCAGTTAAAACTCAATAAATGAATTTCATTTTTAGTTATAAATAGGCTATCCCCCCTGTATTCACACAACAATCTTCTGATTATAAGGCCACCCAGACAATTTCTGACCACATTACCTTAAAGCCTGAGACTCTGTATAACTTTCTAAAATTAATATTTGTTTACATATTACTATTATCTGGATTTCCCAATAGAAAACTTCTTCTATTGTACATTTTTTTCTATTCTGGCTCAGCAAAAGTCCTTTTAGATACTGTCCATGGATGATTTCCACAACATCAATGCTGTAAAAACACCGAGAGAACACTGACCAATGCTCTCCATATGGCAACTACTTGACTTTCATTTAGTGTCTTTAGAGACTTCTAGGCCGACGGGCAGAGAAAAATTCACCCTTGGGCTCAAAATGAAACCCTTTGACAGTGGTTACGTTATAGGTCATTCACTTGAAAGACGTGGGTAAGAGTAGCCAGGCTGAAAACGAAGGAAAAAAAGAAAAGGAGATGCCTAAGGACTGTGCAGCTAAATGACTAGGATGTGTTTTGAGTCTCTTAATTTACAGGGGACAGGAGCAGGATGAACAAGGGTGGGAGTCAAGAGATAGAGGTATGGGAAGTGGGAGAACAGGGTATGGGAAGTGGGAGGTTCTCACTCCACTGTCCCTTCCCCCGCTTGATGCAGTACCTTGTCCCTAAGTAAAAGGTAAAGTCTGCATAGAGCCAAGTGGCCCATCAGGCCAGGCTTATCTCGGTTTCTGTAGCATGAACCGGAGTATTTCTACTACCCCCTGGATAGGATGCTAGTTGATCACAGAGTTACCCCCAGGATTAAATTCATCAGTACCCATATGTACACCTTTGTGGAGAGAGGCACTGTGAGAGTAAAAGTGTCTTGCCCAAAAACACAACACAATGTCCTTGACCAGGGCTCGAACACGGACCGCTCGATCCATTGCTGAGTGCACTAACCACAAGACCACCGCACCTCCCACCTTGTCCCTTAGGCCTAACCTTAACCCTAAACCTAAAAAAAGGGAGTCTGTAGATTTCAGTCAACTTTACCTCTTTTATCACTTGTGTATTTGAGACAATTTCTAATTTCCTCGCTTTCTGCCATTCAGTTTACTGTACCAAAGCCTGATTTTAAGTGATTCGCAACTACTGACAGAACTTGTTTTTGCAACTTACAACTTCAGACTTTGCACAAAATTTCTCACTGGAGAAAAGCAATGTTGTAGAACTTAAGTGATGAACTAAATGTAATAAATATTAATTTGTAAGAAATGTATCTGTTCTTTAATACATGCTTTTGTGTCTAGTATCTGAGTTAGATGCAGCGAAGATATATTACCAATGGTTTGTAGACGACAGTAAGCCAATTCAGAGACACAGTGGCATAAACAAACCCACTTGTTACCTAATTTATCACAGGAAAAAAATAAATACATATAATTACATATATATAATTTATTGCCATCAGGTGCTATAATGTCTTGTAATAAAGTGGTCACAAGTTAAGTAAGAATCTTACAGAAGGGAGGATGATACAATATTATTACTAAGGGGATCGTAATTAATTTCATATTGATTCAAAGCATGTGATATGTACATGTATGATTGTAATGTAAAAATTATTTTGTAGTGATTGAGCAAAGCTCATCTGAATTAAATTAAATGAAAGGAAAAACAACAACAGTCAATTATTTATATAAGTTGATACAATGCACATGTAAGATAGGGAAATAGAAATCGAAAAGCTTCAAATGACTGAGTAAACAAAATAAACTAGTGGGTTTCATTGACGAGTTGATTACTGCCTCTCTGAAATGTTGAATGTCTTCAGCATCAAAAGAAGTGAAACTTGACCACATTCCATAAGTGGAAGCGGTTTCTTGTAAAAAAATACAGGTGTTTGGGCATTTTAAAATATTTAGTTACATGTGCATACATGTACAAGGAAACGGTCTTGAAAATTTCCATGTACTATCAACATTTAATCGATGTAAACAAAAAAGACCTCAAGCAAGGAAAAATTGTCAATGAACCGAACATATTGAGCGGTCTTGAATGTTTTCAGTATTTCTAGCGTTCACTGCGGCCAACAAATCACAATATTTTCGATTTCTACTCCCTTCGCAAACGCCACCATTATATGAATGTAGGCTTAAACAATCTTTAATGATACAGAAATATCTTGCGAATGAAATGAACAAATGTAACAAATGTTTTATTTTGACAGCAAACGACAGGTACAGAAAATTTATTTCACCTGTTCCAAAAGGCGCAGAAAGTCAGAAAGGTGATAGAAACGCCAAAACGCCAGTCTTTAAAGACAAATTCTTATCAAAGTTTCTTGGACGCGTTGCGAAACATAATCTCAATGAACAAGCACCACACGTCGGCGCAAAGTGAGTGTGAATAAAACGGTCCCGACTTACATGTACCTTAACCATTTCGTGCAAATTACACTTTAAATCCAAGCAGTCTTCAAAATCCTTGCAAAAGCTGCACACAGGACAAATTTTCTGCTTTGCTGAATACCCATCGTTGATTTTCACAATTCTGAGGCGAGGGCGGCTGAAGCAACACGATCCACGCTTCGTCCGCTCGAGCTGGCTCGAGTCAGCAAACTACACATTACTCCACACAAAATGACTCCCCTGTACCGCTATTCTTTACGAGCATTGCTTGAGTATCAAAAACCCATTTAAGGACGTGAAACTCACCAATAACGAGAACTATCAAGGATATTTTCGACCTTAAAACGAAGCAAAATACCGACCTCAGAGACTGCTCGATCGAAGGACAGCACAGCCCGATGGTGATGACCACTGACCAGTTACTGTGACGTCAAAAAACGTATTTCCGCGGTGTCTTATAGGATAGGTCTTGTTGTTATGAAACACGTGTGCGTGAAAACGGAAAAGCAAGGTTATACTGTCTTCAATGCGGCTTGAATGCGAACAAAAGAGTATTACAACTGGCGACGAGGATGAAAACCAATCGTCAATAGTCTCCTAGAGGAAAAGTACCGAAAATGGCGGTAAACATCGAATTTGGAAACATTAGTCCGTTCGACTGCAAAGGCAACCCAACTAGCGTTGGTCCAAGATGGCGGCGTTGGAAACGTTCCTTCGAGTTCTTCCTTGAAGCTATAGGCGTCAAAAAGGATTTCCAGAGAAAGGCACTGCTCCTTCACTGCACTGCGGAAGACGTACAGGATATTTTCGACACCCTGACCGACCCAGGACCGGTTCCAGAAAACGACTCCGGGTACGCAAAAGCCATGAGGTCGCTAGATGCACATTTTGCACATCAGGTTAACATTTCTTTTGAAAGGCACCAGTTTTGTCAAGCAAAACAGGAAGAGTCAGAAACAGCGGATCAATTCGTGCTGAAATTGTTTCAGCTGTCGGAGAACTGCGAATTTGGAGAAGCCAAGGAAGAACATATCCGTGATTAATTGATCGACAAATGCAGGTCACACAACCTTCGCAAGAAATTGCTGGAAGCAAGCGGAACGCTTACACTCCAAAAGGAAGCGGCTGAAAGTCAAGCACGATTGATAGAGAATGATTCTAAGGGTGACAATGCACACGCGTTGGAGGATAATCAAGCTAATTACGGCAAAAGGAAGAGAGGAAATTGCTACCGATGTGGGTTGGAAGGCCACTTCGCACGAGACCCGGAATGCAAGGTCAGATCTGTTACTTGCCAAAAATGTAAGACAACTGGACACCTCACAAAGTTTTGTAGGACTAATGGCGAAGATAAAACCAAAAAAGGAAACGTTCGTCACGTGACCGAGGACGACGACTTTGCATTTACAGTTCAATTAGGTGCCAGAGACATACCAACAGTAGCCATTGAACTTGAAGGAGTACATCTGGAGGGTGTGCTTTTTGATTCAGGATCCACTTGCAATGTCATTGACAGGGAGACGTGGGCGGTGCTCAAAAAGACGAAAATCAAGTGTAAGTCATGGAAATCAAACAAGAAATTGTACTCTTATGGCTCGGAGGAACCACTCAACACTGTCGGTGAGTTTGAAGCTGAATTGTGTTATAAAGATAGACAATGTGCTGCACGTTTCGTTGTTGTGGAAGAGAAGGTAAGGCCAATACTCAGCCGACAGACCTCTGAACTGTTGGCAAAATTGAAAATCGAGATTAACTCTGTCAGTGAGGAGAATTTACGGAAGGAATTTGAGGGGATTTTTGTTGGAGGTGGAAAACTCAGAGACTTTCAGGCCAAACTTCATGTTGACGAATCAATCCAGCCCATTGCCCAAAAGTTGAGGCCCTCACCATTTGGATTAAGGTAGAAAATTGAGCAGAAACTAGAAGAACTTGTAAGCCATGACATCATTGAGCCAGTTGAGGGGCCAACCCCTTGGGTAGGCCCTGTTGTAATAGTCCCTAAGCCTTCTGGAGACATTAGGCTCTGTGTAGGTATGAGAAGAGCTAACCAGGCCATAGTAAGGGAGCGCCACCCCATACCCACAGTTGATGATGTTCTGTACCAACTCAATGGGAGCACGGTATTCAGCAAGCTCGATCTAAGATGGGGCTTTCATCAGATTGAATTAGAAGAACAGTCCAGAAAGATCACCACATTAATCACCCACAAGGGGCTGTTCAGGTATAAACGCCTGATGTTGGGTATCACTTCTGCACCAGAACTTTACCAGCATACTATCTAACAAGTATTAGAGGGGTGTGAAGGTGCTTACCACATTCATGACGAAATCATTATTCATGGTCGTACTGTTAGAGAGCATGATGTCAGGTTAAGGAAGACCTTCGAACGTATTCAAGAAAAGGGACTTACTTTGAACAGGGACAAGTGTGCGTTCAGCATGTCAAAACTGACTTTCATGGGATATTTATTGTCCAACCAAGGGATCGGGCCAACAGAGTCGCGTGTGGAAGCAGTCATTAACGCAAGAGAGCCTCAAAATGCAGAGGAGGTACGAAGTTTTCTGGGATTAGTGAACTTTAGTGCCAGGTTCATCCCCCATTTAGCAAGCATTGCCGAGCCACTTCACGGGCTAACAAGGAAGCAAACTCCCTTTGTGTGGGACACATAGCAACAAGGTGCTTTTGATGCTCTAAAAGACAGCTTGGCAAATGCAGAAACCCTGGCATATTTCGACAGCAATGCAGAAGAAACCAAACTTATCACAGATGCTAGCCCTGTGGGTTTAAGAGCGGTCCTTAAACAAGTTCAAATAGGATGCGAACGAGTATTCGCATACGCTAGCCGCAGTCTACCAGATGTTGAGCGTAGGTACTCTCAGACAGAGAAAGAGGCACTCGGACATGCCTGGGGTTGCGAGAGATTTCACGTGTACCTGTATGGAGTGGAAATCGCCCTGCTGACTGACCACAAGCCCCTTGAGGTTATCTACTCTACTAATTCCCGCAATTCAGCAAGGATAGAACACTGGGCCCTGAGACTGAAACCATATAGGTTCAAGGTGCAGTATATACCTGGTAAACAAAACATTGCTGACCCACTTTCACATCTTGGAAAAGGAAAGGGGGTATGCATGAATGACGATGCAAAAGAGTTTATCCGGTTGTGGCGGAAACGTCGACACCAGCAGCTATGTCTGCGCAGGAGGTTGAAGAAGAGTCATGGCTCGACCCAGAAATTGCATCACAACAGGAGAATGGGACAATGCCCCACCACAGTATAAAGCCGTAAGAAGTGAACTTTCCATTCTAGGCAAGCTAGCCTTAAGAGGAACAAGATTGCTTATCCCAGCAAAATTACGCGACAGAGTAGTAGATCTGGCACACGAAAGACATCAGGGGTTGACAAAGACAAAACAAAGACTCCGCAGCAAGGTCTGGTGGGCTGGAATTGATAGACAAGTTCAAGCAAAATGCAAGACCTGCCATGGCTGGCAGTTGGTTGGTTTGCCCACACCACCGGAACCCTTGAAACATACTGAGTTCCCCAGTCAGCCCTGGCAAGATCTAGCAGAAGATTTGATGGGGTCCCTACCTTCCGGAGAGTATGTATTCGTCGTCACAGACTACTATAGTCGTTACTTTGAAGTAGACATCCTTAAGTCTGTAACATCTGCCACCATTATAGGAAGCCTGGAGAGAATATTCTGTACGCACGGTCTCCCGCAGTCGCTAAAAACAGATAATGGACTATAATTCACGTCCGAGGAATTTGGAACATTTTTGAAAACAAACGGCATACAGCATAGAACCTCCACGCCCTTGTGGCCCCAAAACCTTGAAGATTTCCCAAGCAGAAAAGAAGGACCTAAAGGTAGAGATTAGGAAGTTCCTAACAGCCTACGGGACCATACCTCATAGCCGCACTGGAGTCTCTCCAGCCAAATTGTTGTTTAACAGAGAGATACGGTCAAAGATCCCTGACCTGACAAATTGTGAATACATTGACAGTGAAGCACGAGACCGAGACGCAGAAATGAAACAGAGGAGAGCCGACTATGCCGATAAACGAAGGGGAGCGCAGAAGGACAGTCTAGCTCCTGGCGATCGTGTGCTGGTGAAACAAAGGAAGGAAAATAAGCTGTCAACCACTTTCGAGGATGCACCTTACAATGTCACCAATAAATATGGCAACGAAGTCACAGTTACATCACCTGAAGGAGTTAACTACAAGAGAAATATAACTGAGGTGAAGAAGAACCTGAATGCAAGCGATGGACCAGACCAACAAAGCACAGGAGACAGTGTCACAGGTGGAACTGCCGAGTCAGAGGTTCCAGCATTACCCCTGAGGCCAACTAGGGAAAGGGGGACACCAGAGTATTTAAATGATTATGAACTCTATTGAAATTAAGGAGAACACTTGGAGTTACTTTAGTTCGATTATTAACTCTCGTGGACTTTATGCACTCTATTGATGTTAGGAGTGGAACACTTTGAGTTACTTAGTATGCTTATGAACTCTATTGAAACTTGAACAGCAAGAAACGGGACACTGAACACTGAATTTGTTGAGAGTTTTCCAGGTCGAAACGTTCAAACAGAGTTATTCTAGTCATGCTGAAATTTGTTAACCACTTAATTAGTACTTTAATCCGAGAAAAAGAGGGGTTGTAGTGTCTGCTGGGCTGCCTGTGGCTGCCTGTAACAAGTATTATAGGATAGGTCTTGTTGTTATGAAACACGTGTGCGTGAAAACGGAAAAGCAAGGTTACGCTGTCTTCAATGCGGCTTGAATGTGAACAAAAGAATATTACGCTATTGTTTGTTTGTTTGTTAACAAATTGACGGCCGCTCCTAGCGTTTTCGAACTGTCTGTGAAGGGGTTTTAGATAAAACTTTGAACGACTAGTAGATTTATTCTAAAACAATTACATGTAGATTATTCGATTTCTATGCGTAATGGTTGACTCGAGCTGAACCCTCGTCAACAATCACGCAATAGAAATCTCGAGCTCATAATCTAATTGTTTATTAATAGAATTCTACTAGTATACTAATGCAAATACTGCAATCGGATTGACTGAGTTACTCCTACACTATCAGCCATTAGCGTGCAGCGGCTCTCGGTTGTCTACGAAATGGCCACGTTTTTTAAATTCCTGAGAAGGATAAAAGAAGGTAACGTTGTTTTGACCTTAAAAACTTGAAAGTATTGGAAAAAAACAAGTGCTTGCGAGTAAAGAACTGCTAATTTCCAATAATAATTCAGTCTGTGCGATTTTGTTACTGAGCGTGAAATTTAATGATGCGTAGAAAAAATAACTGGAAATCGTAATTTACGTTTATTTCAGTTAGAATTCTACTAAAACAATTAGAATATTTGCTCCCGATTTCTATGAGATCATATTTGATTCGGCCTTCGGCCCCATCAACTATCACATCATAGAAATCTCGAGCTTATAATCTAATTGTTAAATAGCTAGAAACACGATTTTAAATCAATCAGTGCGCGTATTTTCTTTGTGCTATTTTCTAAATATCTTTTTACAACGTTTACCTTTACAAGCTGGCGTAGTTTCCCTGTATTCCCAGCTGCCGTTGGATTGGCATGACCTTGTGTCAGACAATACATCCACTGTGAGGTAATTGATGTAATATCCACTAGGGCATGTCAGCGTGCAAACGGTGGGGTACGGCTGGGTGCCATTGTTGCACGAGTCAGGGAAGAAAGTACCGACGGCGTCTACGGGTAGCTCTGGGCATGTCACCACTGGCAAATTAGATGAGAATCATATTCAAATGTTTCGTCTTCTATAAAACGGTAGACTTATGATACATACATATTTTATTTATTTAAACACGGTAAAATCTTCAGTGACACTACAATAAAGAAAAGAAGTTCAATTATAACTACGCTGTTTTACAAGCTTAAGATTACCGTGTGGTAGCCTGACTGACAGTTCACGGTTATAAAGTTGGTCAATGTCCATTTTGAAGCGTCCAAGAAAGTCTTATTTCCTTAAAGAGACGGGTAGGCTATTCCATGATAGCGCCCCGCGGTAGCAAAAGCCACGCTTGCAGTAGTCTGTACGCGGCTTGGACAAGTCTAGTTTGAGCTCAGAATCTCTTAGAACATACGGTGTACTGCAGATGCTAAATGCGTTTTGCAGGTACGCCGGAGAAAGCCCCTCAATTGCTTTGCTTTTTTGAGTTCATCGAAAACAGGGCTACAATAGTCAAAGCGGGGTAAAATCAACGCATGGTAGATTTGGAGAGCGGTGCTTTCAGAGATGAATACGCGTTTGAGGGCGCCTATGGCTGAGGACATCTTGCTCATTTCGTCTATATGTCTTGTTCATGAAAGGTGTTCGTCAATTACCACGCCCAGTGATTTAACTTCTCTGACCTTGTGATCGATTTTCTGTCGATCACAACATTAATTTGGTTATTCGAAAGAGCATGTACTCGTTGATTTGACCCAGTTATGATAAATTCAGTCACAGTAACATTAAGGCTTAGCCTATTGGTTACAGCCAGCAATTAAGTTTTCTTAGCTCTGAGTTTACGACATTTTCAAGGTCAGCGATTGTACTGGCAGCGTAAGTTATATTTGTGACGTCAGCGAATATCCTCGCAGAGGTTGAACTGAGGTAACTGGGCAGATCATTAATGAGAACTATGAATAAGAGTGGTCCAAGGTTGCTACCCTGTGGGACACCACAGGAATCTGGGGCAACACCCGATAAATGGCCATTTATGCTGCATTTTTGGCTTTGGTCGCAGAGATATGATTCAAAACGTTTGGGACTACTCGTGTCCACGCCATATTTATGAAGCTTCCGCAATGAGAGACTATAATAAGAGGAAACTAGTTATGATCTACAGCTGAACCCCGCCTTACGGCCACTCCGTTCATTCGGCCACCTCGCCATCACGCCACTTTATTCTGGCCGGAACAAAAGCTCAGTAGGTCATTTCCTTATTTATTTAAAGGACACCCCCCCCCCCCCTCGCCGCCCCCCTTTATACGACCAGATTTTTGTCGCCTGTAAGTGGCCAGATAAAGAAGTTCCACTGCAATTCAATATATTTTATCATTATATGGCTCTCTCTCACAAGGACTGGGAAATACCGAATTCGCGAATTTGATTGGTTGAAATCGATATTGGTCTAGGTTTTCCCATCCAGACCGGCATCTAAACCAGTAATGTTTTGCAGTGAAAAAGCTGCAAACTAAAATGCAACTCTACTAACAGTATATATTTAAGGAAGTGCCAAAAAGCCTAATAAGAAAAAAAGTAAAGAAGACTTTGGAAGAATTAAGTTTAGCTCATCGCGGTTCATAAGCAAAATGTCAGCTAGTATAAACCAGTTACATTAAACGAATTAAACTATTCTTGTTTGCCATATAATAAACGTCGTATTAACCGAACTTAGCCTGTCTGTATGGGATAATCTTGACCTCGGTCGTCTGTACAGACCTCACCGCAGTCGGTCTGTACTCACGACCTCGATCGAGACTTTCCAATACAGACCTCCTGCTCGGTTAATAAGAGCTAATTATATTTTCAGGACAAGTATAAAAGGTCATAAAAATTATGGAAAATATTGTTTGTCTCTTCCTGTGACCCTTCCTGTGTTCCCAGTCAAAATTCTATCCGAACCTGCATCCTAGTGGTCTCCAGTCGCTAAGGACTTCCAGGGAATACATTCAAGAAATTAAACGTTGTGACAGGGCTACACGATTCCCGCTGTTTGCAAATGTAGTTTCTATGCCTTTAGAGTTTCGATCTCACGAATGTGTCTTTCAGCGATTTTCATCTTTTGTACGAGATAACGAGAGGCTTTTCACATATCTCCCTCAGCAAAGGCCGATGTGTCTTTGGTTAAATCTTAAATCGCCGTCTGAAAAGCTCTTACTTCAAAGAAATATGGGTACATCTTCTTCGTCTTATAAACGGGGTTAATATTTATGCATAAGCAAGCAAAAGCTAACGATAAAAGCCTACTTTTCGGCGTCATTTTATGACGTCTTTGTCAAGGCGAGTTGAGAGAGGTCAGTGAAAAATTGAATTTTTTAACTCGCAGAATTTGTACAATGGGGTAATGAACTGACGCCGGAACGTAGGCTTTTATCGTTAGTTTTTGCTTGCTTATGCGTACCTAAATCTTTAATGAAAGCAACTGTTCCGCCCTTGAAGTAGTAGACTGTGCGAATAATATCTTACATTCGCAAGAAGGAGGATCTGGAGACCAGTCTCCACTCAGCTGACACGTAATGCTCTCGCTTCCAATTCTGTCATAGCCAGTCGAGCATTGAAAGCTACAGGTAGTTTGGTAAAGCAAATCAGTGGCTGCGCTTTCGTCTGGATTGGTACATGTGCCAGTAGGGTTTTCAGCATTATAGACAATAACATAAGGACATCGTATATCTGATAAAACAAGAGAATTACTAATTAAAAGGGTGCTATTATGATTATGACTACGAAAAGTAAAAAAAAAAAAAAAAAAACAGAAGACAAATTTTCATTAATCAGTTGAAACCTAGTATATATAATTGTCTAGTTTATCTAAAATTACTTTCTTCTTCTTCCAAATTACCTCTACCTCCTTCATTGCCGAAGATTCTTCTGGAGACGAGAACATAAGCGCACAGAAATTATAACACAATTTTCCAGTTCCAATCGTTATCTATCGGAATGAAAAAGCGAGTATAATTTTGGGTAAACGAGAAATTTCCACAGCTTTTTCCAGTTCTCCTAAACGAGTGTTTCTATTTGGCAATTAGATAATACGCTCTCGATTTCTATATGCGATGTTATTACCTCAGAGGAATCGACAAGTGAAACTAAACTTCTGGCTTTAATAGCGAAATGACCGTCGGACTGAAAGTAACGACCGACCTTGTTTGATCACATTTCCAAGCACCGAAAAGATATGAACAAACTTCGAGCTGCCCGTAAATTTGCTCAAACTGACTTTCTTGAGGTTTGATATATCTTCTTAATCGAAGCTGAAACAAGGGTCATGATTTCCACATTTCCAAACACCAAGAAGCCGGATGAACGAACTTCGAGGTGTTTGTCAATGTGCTCAAACACTTTTTTGAGTGTTTGATACATCTTGTAGATCGAAGCTAAAACTAAGGGTCATGATTTCCTTTCTTTAAACTCGATGAATTATTAAAGCGCTTGAAAATGACATTTGAAGTTACAGCTGTGTATGCGAGCCGTTCATTCAATTTATTCGAGGTACATTCTATTTCACCTGATCTTTAGCCCTTTATAATTATAGAACAGTAGTGCTGCTATAGTTTACCAGCCGAAATTTACAAACTTAATCCTCGCCGTGCCTGTACACACATAAGGTGACAAATGGTCGAAACATTGTTCCTTTAAGGGCCCATTAACCGATCTTTTCGAGCCGTTGATGAGGAAAATTTATTCTCATATAACCTCATCATTTTTAGTTACTTCAGAGTTATTTCATGTGTTTTAACTTTTTGATGAACAGAAACAATAGTGATGACGTAGTCAGGCCACGCCCACGATCATGTGACTAATACTAAAAAAACGCAAAGGCTCCCAGGCAAATTACTTTATCGGGATTTTTTTCATTGATTTAATATTTTCATTATTTCCTCATTACGCTATGCATAGATTTTGTCTCATTTCTAAAAAGTCAGATTTTGAGAGAATTTCAAAATATTAAAAAGTTCGTAATATTCTGAAAAAAGCATGGTTTCGAAAAAGGAATGCATAGCTATGTTTCCAACGTTGATTTTAATTGAAATCCGTCAAAAAAGGCTGAATTTAATGAAAACCGCGTTTCCTTTATATACACGCCCGAGATACATTGGGAGTTACCCTATCAGCGCGTGCGCAATTTACACTACCAGTGCACTTCGGTAAAATCAAACAAAGCCACACGGAGTTAGTTTTTCTCTTTCTATTGTTCTTGTTTTTCTGTCTTTCTCTTATTTTGTCTTTGCTCGTACCTTTTTTACTTTGCATTTTGTGAAAAACAAAGAAAAACATCTAAATTGTAAGCGAATTTGGAAGTTATAGAGTTGTTTCTATTTTCCGTGCTCAGGCTGACGTAAGTAACCGGGAGTGAAATTTCACCTCCTCAGCAACGCGCGCGAGCGCGCGCATAAATCGGTTAATGGGCCCATAAAGGAGTTTTGGAACGGTTTATCCATCTTGAAAAGTTAAGCTTAAATTTTTCGAGTTCGTCGTTTGTAATCCGTGCAATAATCTTCTCCATCCTAAACCATCCTTGTTCCTTTATGGTTTATTATTATCTCTTTAGTATTTTTCTACATTAGTAACCCGCTATTTTCAGGTGTCCTTCAATTTAAGGGCAATTTTTGAATTCTTTGGGCAAGATAATTCAAAATACCACTCCTTGACCCTTTGCTACTAATCTCTTTTGTGTATGTAATGTTGTCCACGTACCTGGACATGTCACAACGGTCCCACTCCAAACCATAACGTCATATTCATCAATGGTGCATGTTCTAGTAGAACTCCCGGTCAGTTCGTGTCCTTCGGAACACTGAAACTCGCATATGGATTCGTAAGTGTTGTGGCAGTCTCCTACGATTTCTCCGTTTTCAGGGGCAGTCAGCGTCTCACAGATACGTACTGTTTGGACAAGTAGAGATGAAAAACAAAACCAAACTTATCATTTTGTTTTATCATTATTTTAAAACGAACTTTAACTTTCTTTTCGAGGTCAACATGGCATTTTATTTGTCAGTGTACTTTATTTTATTGATATGATACTTTATCTACTTTCGTTTTAGCCAGTTGTCCATTTTAATACCATAGGGTAAATTATTTTATTTATTGTATTACATTTTATTAGTTACTTGTAGGTCCACATCAGCCTCATTGGCTGCCAATTTTGCAACCTGTTTCACTAAATAAAGTGATGATGATGATGATGATGATGATGACGATAATGAAGATGATCATGATCATGATCATGATCTTACACCCATCTGTTAATCCTCAGACGTTAACGCAAACGCATGCCCCACATCGAAGAAAGCGTAAGGGGTAGGGAGGTGTGAGTGGATGGAACCCATCGCCTGTATTTTCTTTTCAATAAGGTTATTTGCGTTTAATCGGGATGGCCCTCGACTAGCTGGTGATGGTGTCGTCTGACGTCACGTGAAGTTAAGTTTAAATAGGTACTAATTCTAAAATGTTGATAAAGAAATTGGGAGACCGCTAGCGGATAGGTTGACTGCTGAGTTAGCCTTGAATAGCGTTGAATTTCACCTGCCGTTCCTAACTTTAAAATTTGCACTGAATTATTATCGAAACTTGTTTGCTCTCATATCCAGTCTTGCTCAACATTATTTTTCGGTCAAATATGATTACTCCCTGTTTTGTACCTCACTCGGTCCACATAAACTATATAGGCATACAATAATAACAAAGAGAAACTACAAAATTGTACAACACGTGGCTTGGCCTTCATTATTTGCTAATCGTGTAGAAGATTATACGAGTACATAAACATTTGAGAACATTTACGAGGGAAAGTGAGGAGTTCCCTCATTTTCTTTTGGCATTTACAACCAAATAGAAAAGCTTTTGAACAAAAAAAAGCAAACTTGTAAGTGACCATTGGAAAAAATATTGGAACATTGGCATTTTGATTACGTTAAAATGAAATTATTTTCACTTTAACAACATGTATGCCCACGAAAATACTTAAAGTCCGTAAAAGACCACCTACCTCAAAATAAAAATTTAATTAACAACCAAATTGGTTTACAAGAACACATTTGATAATTTCTCGTGATTTGCAGAATCTCCTCGTGCTTTTCCAGGCAAAAGGGCAAGGTTACTTTTACAGCTAGGCCTATAGTGTAGTAAACCTATGCAATACTTTCCACTGGCATACCATGAACGTGATATTCCAGAAGTAATGTAGACGAGTATGTATACAAAGAAAATCAGGTCAGCAGTGAGATATTTAACAAATAAAGAAGCCTCGACTGTGCTCTGTTCTGTTGTAAAGCACGAAGGAAGCGGTAGAGCACGAAAGAAGTGTAGGGGAAAACACGCCGTAGTCGAGTGTTTTTCCCTACTTCTTGAGTGCTCTACCGCTTCCTAAATGCTTTACAACAGAACAGAGCACAGTCGAGGCTTCTTTATTTGTTTCATGATAAAGAATCCAATAATTTCCCCACGCCTTTGGCTGAATTTTCAAACCAAAGTTTACTTTCCAAACGAGCAAAAGTGGCGTCAACCGTGCACTGTTCTCTGATAAAGCACGCTACAATAGGCCAATCACAATCCTTGTTAGAATTGTCCAAACAATTTGATTGGCTACCGAAGCGACAGCTGTCAATCACAAACTGGACTTCAGCTAAACTTTCAGTTTCGAGTAGTTTGAGCGGCTTTCGAGAGAAGAACGATGCCTTCAAAGTTCGCTTTTAAGTTAGTTTTTAAATACGGATCTAAAAGCATGTGAAGGTTTATAGTCCAGAGGAATCCGGCCGTATTGTGACCCATGAAAACGTGTACTTTTCCAGTGGAAATTGCGAAACGCGGAGCTCAAAGCTTGCGGATGAAACTGCGAAATACCGAGTTGAATTTGAAAGGAGCTACAGTTATTTACGGCTTGAAGCCGTGTGCAGCAAGATTGCCCGAACTAGCGTAAAAGTTAGAAAGACTAAACGGCTAGCGCTCCCACTGGTTCTACTCCGAGCACAGAAGAGAATATCGGAGCAAGCTTTGCAGTGACCACTCGTCGGTTCACTTCGCTGAGATTACCGGAGAACGAGCGTTACTACACTGCATGTAAGTGTTGTTTGAGCAATTGATCATTTTTACAAGAATAAAGCTTCTCATCATAAACAGAGACAGTTCAATTGTTGTTTTCTGTCGTTGTCTTACTTAAGTATAATTTCTGCCTTCGTAGCAAATATAATGTCTTTTATGGAAGCACTGTTTAGGTTGAGAATTTGTTTATTTCGCTACGTGTTTTAATTTGTCGGCGGGAATCTAGCAAAACTTGTTATTTTAAAGACATGTTTCGGCATGCTTATGCCATCTTCAGTTTAATAGAGTGACTAATGATACGTGACACAAGTTATATACTACAAAATATGAATAAATTATTTACAATATGCATTACAAAACAGTGGAAACGGAAATTACAGAGTTAAAAAGGTGTTGAAGTGATGTAACTGTTTGCTAAGGTCAGGTTTGTTCTTACTAATATAAAAGGCTTCTTTAAGTTTAAGATCAATAGAGCTATTCGCTGAGTCTAAGATGCGAAAACAAGAAGGTGTGTACATGCCCCTGTATGAAGAAAATTGAGAAAGATGTTTAAAAATATGCGAGTTTTTATCGCTTACTGTATGTTCTTTAATCCTGGTAGAGAAAACCTGACCTTAACAAACAGTTACATCACTTCAACACCTTTTTAACTCTGTAATTTCTGTTTCCACCGTTTTGTAATGCATATTGTAAATAATTTATTCATATTTTGTAGTATATAACTTGTGTCACGTATCATTAGTCACTCTATTAAACTGAAGATGGCATAAGCATGCCGAAACATGTCTTTAAAAACTGTTGTACGTTTTATGCAATATTTATCATTATTGCTAGTATTACGACCTTGTTATTTTAGTAGTTTTAACACAACTGTTGCTAACAATGGTCTCTGCGAGCCGTATTTACTACGTACAGACAAATAGCTCGTTTCCATTGTGTTCGTCTGAATCACAGGGGATGTTTAATTTGGGGCAAATTTGTCAAAAACAATATTAATTATTGGACGAGGTTTTGTGATATCCAGAATAATCATGGTGGAGGTAGGGGTTAGCTTCGTGGAGTCTTACTCGAGAGAGAATCGCAGAAATTTGAAATGGAGTACTACCATTTCCATAAACCAAACGTAATTCAAACGTATACAGCAGCAGGCAAAACCTTTCGATGGTCAAGGTAATATAAGAGGATTGAGTTCCTGCATGTAACCAGCTTTAACCGGCCGAGAGCCTATCAACACCACTATTAAGAGAAGACGCTGGAAATGGATTGGTCTCACACTAAGGCGTGGTGAGAGGAACATAGCGCGCCTCGGGATGAATTGAAACCCACAAGGCACACCGAAACGTAGACATAAAGTTACGTGGCGCAGAAGCATCCAGAAAGACCAGGGCCGGGTTGTTCAGAGCCTGATTAAGGTGATTCCTCACATTTGCATTGCGCATCCTTACTGCGCATAATTTATGGCGTCATTAGCGCGCGTTCGTGCACGCGCACATTGAAAACATGGCGGATTTGCCTTGATATTGAGTTCCGTCAGTTGAAAAATGGCTATAGCTCACTAACGAACTCGGGCACCCCAAATTTTTTTCCAGTCATTTTAATAAACTAATCATAGCAGCTGCACTGTAGTCTTTTCTATTTTGCACTTTGATAGCCGTGGCAAGCAATTTGGTTCCAATATTTTAACAAGGATTCAGCTGTCTGTCAAAATCAAACTTAAAAAGTTTATTTGTGTCTGACACAAGTATTGACTGTAGTTTGAGACGTGTTTTCATGAGTCTGGGATCACAAAGAGTTTAAAATAACTTGGAATGCGTTCTTCTAATAAGCATTAAATAATGCTAAAATGGGACATTTTTAATGCCTCACTGCTCCTTAACGAGCGTGGGCAACCCCCCCCCCCCCCTTTTTTTTTAATTTTATGATTGAAGTTCTCATATGATAAATATAATTCAGTGGACAAAGTTTGAACAAAAATCTATTGGCAGTTTTATTTCAGGGGAATTACCTTAAGCTAACCCAGGATTAGCGAGAATTTTGATGCGAGCTTTGTAACTTCTAGGTGAGGTTTTCTGTTTATACCGTTTGTCCTTCAGTTTTGAGCTAGACTAAGCTCAAACTACACAAAACGTAAGCAGTAAAAAACAATTTTATGCAAGAGAAATTAATACTTCGGTTAACTTGTAATCCTGGGCCAGCGTTAACCGACTTTCGAACAACCCGGTCCTGATGGAGATCAACATGGGTTGGTGCGAGGCCAAAAGAGTGGCTCAAGACCGTCAGAGATGGAAAGTCACGGTAGAGGTCGCCCTATGCGCCCGATGGAACAAAGTGGAGTAGACCAGCTTCGATGGCATCTGCATATCTTTAGACTAACTACGGCAGCTCGACTCTTATCATGTCTTAACTTACTTGTGCATTCTTGTCCATTCTCTGGTGATCCACTCCATCCTGTGAAACAGTTGCAGGCGGAGATAGATGAGCTTCCTTTATTCGTGTGACCAGAGTTATCAGGGCAAGCTGTACACTCGTCTGCATAGCCAAGGAAATCCTTGTAAGTTGATTCCGGACATTCTATGAAACAAAAGCAAACAAATTTAAAATTAGCTAATATTACTGAGAGATTCAAAATTATTTTGTTCACATATTATTAAATACATCATTATCAAATCTATCTTGAATGCATGAGGCGGCGTCGCTGCTAGCATGATAACAGTGAGAACTGGGCATCTAGCTAGAAATTCTAAAAGATTTGCATGCAAGAAAATTGGCAAGCGCATCGACAAGCACATACATCGACCTACTGAAATATTAACAATTGTGTTATTAAACAGTTAACTCTTAGGATAAAAACTAGAGATAAGAAACGACGTTTCGATCTCGCTGAGATTATTTTCAAGTTTAAAAAGTAAACTGATTAAAGTTTTTGCGTATATGAGTAAAATTAAGAAATGAGAATTTGAAAAGTGGTAAGAATATGTAAATATACACTGAACGTTACAAAACGTAAGGGATAAAAGGTAAAATTAGTCCATGGGACTATGCCAAAAAGATATAATAAGTGTGAAATATAAAATACTCTTCGCTATGAAAATAACTTTGCGCGGATGGGGTCAGACTGCTTGGTCAGAGTTGACTTTAGGACTTACAAAAAGCATCTCATAAATTAAGCAGTTAAATTTGCTCTGGCGTTTCCGTAAGGTCTTAAATCAAAGATCTATGTCACTTGGGTACCTCCCACGTTAATGTACAATTGAAACATATTTTGCAACAACATGTTTTATCCAAGAAAGTAAGCAAAGTAAGTTCTTTCTCACCGTTACATTCACCCACATATCCAGACCCTGCATATCCCTTCGGACATGCGCACTTGTAGTCCCCGTACACCAATCCACAGGCACAAGTGGCGAGGGCGTCACAGTTGTTGTTACATTTATCAGCGGTCACAGATTCTATTTGCCACACCTCCTCATAAGGATCTTAAAAAGAACGAAAAAGACTTGTTTATACCTGTGACGTGTTACTTTTATTCTACACTACCTGTCTTGAAATTTTGCCCGGTTTAACTAAAAAAAAAATGGGGGTAGGCTGTCTTTCAGCCAGAAACATAGGAGCGAACGTCTGTGTGTCACCGTTGATAATCGTGTTCAAGGCCACGTAACAGTTCCAGGGGAGTGTGGAAAATGACCTGATAGGTTGATCGATCTTTTGTGGCTTAATGAGGTGCAACCTTTGTATGTTGTTGAACTCAGCGATTTGCGTTTTGTCAGTCGTGCTGACAAATCTCGAGAGTTGGCCCTGGAGGCCACAAATTAAGTCTGTCACATTTTGTGAGTGAGATTTAAATCAGTAAAGTTTTGAGATTTAAAAGCCCTGAAAGCAATGGAAGTCATCAGTAATTTTATGGCAACAAAACTTTTCCGCGAGCTCGAGTGGTCTGGTTCTAACTTTCAAAGGTCGTCAGCTGTCATGCAGAGATCACGTGCCAGGAGAAAATTCTTTGTTGACGTTGCTTTTTCACTAATAATTTAACGAAGGCACATGCTGTCAACTTGCCCTGTGTCCGCCCAGCTATACTGTTCACGGTCTGCGAAAAACAAATCCGTTCACTTGGTCTAAAGTATATTTTATTCGACTACGCGATTCTTTAACCGTTAGCAAGTTCCTTTGCAACCGGCTAAATGCTGTTAAATGCATGCTTGTTTCCCCGAAGATATTAACAGGAGAAACGTCAATTGCCATTGCCACTCACTTTTTTTCTCCAGGATCCCCTGCTCTTAACTGCCTCTTGTTATTCATTTGTTTAAAATAATTTTATGGTGTTCTTAGCACTCTTTTAAAAAAAAGAAAGTGCAACATTTATCCCTCGATCTCGTTTCGGAAACAAAGGGTGCTTACCATTTACAAAAACCATCCGGTTGGAAATTTCAGGCTTAAACATTAAACAATTAAATGCGACGTTGCGGGAGAGGGAATCGCTATAAAGTATATCCACATCAACTAGAGAGACTTAAAAGAGCAGAACAATAGCATCACCCTAAATCACTGCCCATATTTTCTGAAGCGTTCCTAACGGAATGGCGCGAACTATTTGATTTTCCAACTGGAATTTCCGGCTTTCCCACGTAAATGGTAAGTACCCAAGAAGATCTTTCAGATCTTATAACCGCGCTTTTAAAATTTAAATGTTTTCTTAGCACTACAGTCGCAATGCAGTGCACATTACAAATTACAAGCAGTCCTTGATGATTTATTGACTACTGTAGACACCACATCACTTGATCAACGCAAACTGCATTATTGCACCATCAGTCGTAGCCGCTGTGAAATCTCCGATGACGTAATTACTTCCGGCATATGTCATAATATGGGATCATGAGTGACCCGTTTTTTGTTTCGTGCTCTTTTGGAGCCGGCCAAGGTCATTTTTTCGTCTAAATAACCTGAGAAAAATGCGAAAAAGATGTTCCTATTCAATTTTCAGCTCTCAGGCAATAATCCTGGATTTTCTTTTAGCGAAACGTCGGTTCGTGTTATGTTTGTGTGTTTCGGTTGTTATGGGCGACTGTCGCTTCCTTTGTTGACTGAAGCAATGAAGCGAGGTGACAAAGAAAAATCTAATTATATTTAGTTCTGATTTTGTTCGATTTCGTTGAAATTTTAATATGATGAAGCTGGATTGTTAAGGAATAGATTTTACTACTGCCGATATGAGGTAGCTATTAACGCTAAAGTGATATATCGCTTCGAAGTCAGGGTTTTGAAGAGATTTTTCTGCAAAGCGTGGGTTCGGCGTGACTTTGTAATCTGAGGTTTTTGTTGTCCCTGAAGAAACAAGGTTTGGCGACTACACATTACAGATTGCGTAATTCAAAGTTGGCTTAGTGAAGGTCTGCGTCTGGTCTCCGACAAGGAAAAAACAAAAAGATCTGTTAGATCTTATAACCGCGCTTTTAAGATTTAACTGTTTGCTTAGCACTACCGTCGGAACGCAGTGCACATTCCAAAGCAGTCATTGATGATTCTTTTCTTACTGTAGACATCACATCACTTGATCAACACAAACTGTATTATTGTACCATTAGTGGTAGCCGTTGACAAATCTCCGATGACGTAATGGTCTTAATCTAGAACTTTCTTCGGGATTTGTATGGGCATGAACGATATGAACTACACGGTAATAACACTATTAACAACAGCTTTCCTCTTAAAAGTCATGATTAAATTTGATTGGTGTTTTCCACGAGTAAAGGGCTAGTAAAGTAGTCACAAAAGTCATATAATTTAATAATAAAACTCTACCCCGACCGATGTATCGATTTTGGTCACTCCAGTGACCACAGATTGAAAACGTGACAGAAAATTGGCGTTACTTTCGATTCTCAACAAATTTGGACAGTGGGATGATCTCATCATTAGCCAATTACAGGCCATTTTTCAGCTCTTTTGGTCATATCCCCCCTCGGGAGAATTTTTGTCAAGTTAGCTAATTTAGTATGCAAGCCACCGTAATGGCGGTCGCCGTCGGCAAAATGTTTATTTGCTCAAAATTGGGGCAAAATCTCTCGGAGATGTAAGTTAGGACATTTGTAAGGATACAGAAAGTAATTTGGGACCAGTTGCTGGCTTCTAAGGCTGAATTTATCCAGAAGTAAGCTGTATTTTCGTTTTCGTGCCGAAAGCCACGCGATGAAATATTATCGCTTGTTCTGCTGTCTTGTTCTGTTTTTTCTCTTGGTCTTTTTTGTAGCCCGCCGAGGCCAGTCTTTCGTCTAAATCAGTTGAAAAAAGTTCGAAAAAGATATTCCCATTCAAGTTTAAGCTCTCAGGCGATAATTCTGGATTTTTTTGGCCGAAACGTCGGCTTTGTTATGTTCGTGTTTTTCGGTTGCTATGGGCGACCGTGGCTTTCTTTGTTAGGTCAAGTCTGGGGAGTGAGGTCACAAAAAAATTCTGATTAATTCTGGTTTTGTTCGATTTCGCTGAAATTTTAACACGATAAAGCTGGATTGTTAAGTAATAGATTTACCGTCTGCCAATGTGTGGTAGCTATTAACGCTAAAGTGATATATCGCTTCGAAGTCAGGGTTTTGAAGAGATTTTTTGCAACGTGTGGGTTCGGCGTGATTTTGTAATCGGAGGTTTTTGTTGACCCCGAAGGAAAAAATATCCGGAAAAGGTCATTTCATCGACGATTCAAACGAATATAAATATGTATATGTTCCCAGGTAAATTTCTTGTGAAAAAAATATAATTTTTGACGAGCGCTGGGTTTTTAATTTTTTCCCGCGAAAGTCAGTATCGGAGATGAGATTTATTAATGTTTCAACAGCTTTTGGCGAGTAAACATCACAGGTTGCGTGACTCAAAATTTGGCCGAGTGGAAGCTTGGGTCTGGTCGCCGACAAATCTAAAAAGACAAGGAGATCTGTTAGATCTTATAACCGCGCTTTTAAAATTTAACTGTTTTGGTAGCGCTACAGTTGCAATGCAATGCACATTCCAAAGCAGTCCTTAATGATTCTTTTTTTACTGTAGACATCACATCACTTGATCAACACAAACTCTATTATTGCACCATCAGTCGTAGTCTGGACGTAGCCGTTGTCTACCATGACGTAATGGTCTTAATTTGGAACTTTCTTCGGGATATGTATGGACCTGAAGATACGAACACTAAACTTTATCCCGACCGTAGATTGAAAACGTGACAGAGAATTGGCGTTACTTTCGATTCTCACCAAATTTGGACAGTGGGATGATCTCATCATTAGCCAATCACAGGCCATTTTTTCAGCTCTTTGGCCGTATCCCCACCTCGGGAGAATTTTGTCAAGTTAGCTAATTTAGTATGCAGGCCACCGTAATGGTGGTCGCCGTCGGCGAAATGGTTATTTGCTCAAAATTGGGGCAAAATCTTTCGGAGATGGAAGTCAGGACATTTGTAAGGATACAGAAAGTAATTTGAGACCAGTTGCTGGCTTCTAAGGCTGAATTTATCCAGAAGTAAACTGTATTTTCGTTTTCGTGCCGAAAGCCACGCGGTTAAATATTATCGGCTTGTTATGCTCTCCTGTTCTGTTTTTTCTCTTGGTCTTTTTTTGCAGCCCGCCGAGGCCAGTCTTTCGTCTAAATCAGTTTTAAAAAGTTCGAAAAAGATGTTCCCATTCAAGTTTAAGCTCTCAGGCGATAATTCTGGATTTTTTTGGCCGAAACGTCGGCTTTGTTATGTTCGTGTTTTTCGGTTGCTATGGGCGACCGTGGCTTCCTTTGTTGGGTCAAGTCTGGGAAGTGAGGTGACAAAAAAAACTGTAATTAATTCTGGTTTTGTTCGATTTCGCTGAAATTTTAACACGATAAAGCTGGATTGTTAAGAAATAGATTTACCTTCTGCCGATGTGTGGTAGCTATTAACGCTAAAGTGATATATAGCTTCGAAGTGTGGGTTTTGAAGAGATTTTTTTGCAACGTGTGGGTTCGGCGTGATTTTGTAATCGGAGGTTTTTGTTGACCCCGAAGGAAAAAATATCCGGAAAAGGTCATTTCATCGACGATTCAAACGAATATAAATATGTATATGTTCCGAGCTAAATTTCTGGTGAAAAAATATAATTTTTGACGAGCGATGGGCTTTTAATGTTTTCCCGCGAAAGTCAGGACCTGAGATGAGTTAAATTAACAACAGCTTTCTTTCTTAAAACTCACGATTAAATTTAATTGTTTTTTCCCTTGAGTAAAGGGCTAGCAAAGAAGTCACACGAGTCACATAATTCAAGATGTCCCTACCAATGACATAATCCTTGCGTGTTCTGGCAAGTTCTTTGCTTGGCTTGCAAATATTTATTTTTCCTTCCGATTTATGACCTCGCTGTGATGAAACAGCCAAAGAATTTCCATCATTTGCGTAAAACCACAAGAAATACTCGCAAAATTGCAAATAACTTAATGACCGTCGCTTCTGGCGAAATAAACTTGCAAAGTAAACACGATCTTATTTGTCACCTATCGAAAGTGAAAGCTGCAACTTCAACGCATTCCATGGCTGACGTAATACCTTTTTTAGCGTACTTATTATTCCGTTTGAATCCAACGCTTCGATAAAACCAAAAGAAGATATATTTTACCCACAACAAAGAAAACAATATCCGTAAAATTGTCCGTGTATTAATGTTTTAACAGCTTTTAGCGAACAAACATCACACGTTGCGTGACTCAAAATTTGGCCGAGAGGAAGTTTGGGTCTGGTCACCGACAAAAAAAAAATAATAATAATAACAAGAAGATCTTTAAGATCTTACAACCGGGCTTTTAAAATTTACTGTTTTGGTAGCATGAGTGACCCGAAGAGAAAAAAACGGAAAAAAAAAAAACTATCGGTTTTGAACCTATTTCCAGCAAATTTGGCACACCGGAAACTGAGAAAATTACTCTATTTCCGGCCATCATTTTTCAGCTCTTTTCGTCATATCCCCCCCTCGGGAGGGTTTTGTAAAGTTAGCGAATTAGCATACAAGTTACCGTAATGGTGATTGCTGTCGGCGAAATGTTTATTTGCTAAAAAAATTGCGGCCAAATCTTTCGGAGATGGAAGTCAGGACATTTGTAAGGATACAGAAAGTAATTTGGGACCAGTTGCTGGCTTGTAAGGCTGAAATTATCCAGAAGTAAGGTTTTTTTTTTAACTTGAACGTAACGAAGCCACTGTCTCGTTCTGTTTTTTGTTTCGTTCTCTTTTGGAGCCCGCCGAGGTCATTTTTTTCGTCTAAATAACCTGAGAAAAGTTCGAAAAAGATGTTCCTCTTCAATTTTCAGCTCTCAGGCAATAATCCTGGATTTTTTTGACCGAAACGTAGGTTCATGTTATGTTGTATTTCGGTGGCTATGGGCGACCGTCGCTTTCATTGTCGACTCAAGCAATGAAGCGAGGTTACAAAAAAAAATCTAATAATATTTAGTTCTGGTTTAGTTCGATTTCGTTGAAATTTTAATATGATGAAGCTGGATTGTTAAGGAATAGATTTTACTACTGCCGATATGAGGTGACTATTAACGCTAAAGTGATATATCGCTTCGAAGTCAGGGTTTTGAAGAGATATTTTTGCAAAGCGTGAATCTGGCGTGACTTTGTAATCTGAGATTTTTGTTGACCCTGAAGAAACAAGGTTTGGCGAATAAACATTACAGATTGCGTAATTCAAAGTTGGCCGAGTCGAGGTCTGCGTCTGGTCTCCGACGAAAAAAAAAATAAACCACGGGTAGAACATAAACCGCGCTCGGCCCATGGCCGCGCGGTTAATAAACCAAGGGTAGATTATGAACCGCGCTCGGCCCATGGCCGCGCGGTTAAAAAATAAACCACGGGTAAACCATGAACCGCGCTCGGCCCATGGCCGCGCGGTTAAAAAATAAACCACGGGTAGAACATGAACCGCGCTCGGCTCATGGCCGCGCGGTTAAAAAGTAAAACAATCTGTTTCCCTAGCGATCATTACGTAATGAACTATCTTTAATTCTGTGCAGCTGGTGCGTACTAATATACAAGTAAAATGTAAAGGACAATCACTTTCAGTTAGAAACGTTTTATTCTTAAATGTTGCGAAGTATTGAGCATGAACACTCCTTCGACAAAACACTTTTAGCATGAAGCTAAACACACCTTGGAAATTACATCACTGACTCCTCCTCCACGAAAACAACTAACATGCACGCAACGCACGTACGCACAAACATAAATATATTTGAATCTAATCATTTTTTCCTACTCAAATCAACAACTTCTGAAGATTGTGTTACCGTTTTCGTGTGTTTTATGGATTAACTAACCAGACCATAATTGTCCCGTGAAGAAATGTTCTTTTTGTACTTTAAAGACTAAAACAGGAAACCGAGACTGAAGAGAAAAGAAAAGCGACTGAACTCTTCAGAAATATCAAGTAATACATAATGAAACTAGAAACGGTTTCTGATTCCATTGGGTGCTCTTGCAAAGGAAAAACAGTTTCGATTATCAGTTTCCTTTGTAATTAAAAAACGGAAAAAGTTCATTAAAGGAAAATTTAGTCACATACCTCCTCTGAGATAGGTTGCAAGCTCAGCAAACTCGTCGAAGTCTTGCAAAAGAAATGCGTGCTTGTCTGGATCATCAACAAGAGATTCAAGATTTGCGTAGTCAATGTTACCAACACCTATGGCAAAAATCTCCACATGACCCGCTATGAGGTTTTGTGCTCGTGAAACGGGGCTCGAGTCGCCGTAAGGTGTGTTCCATTTGCCATCAGTGAGAAGGATAACGACAGTTTTAATCGTAGTCAGCGGCGTTCTTTTCAATCCGTTATTCAGGCAAACCTCCCAGGCCAATTGAAAAGCGTCCCTCATGTTCGTGTTCCAACCGTTGATACTTTGGGACATCGTCTTGAATTGTTCGTTAAATGTACACTTGTTCTTGGAAGTATCGGGGTTGGAAATTTGAGTGATGAATTGGCTCGCCGTGCTTCCAAACGGTATCACCTCGACACGGGTTGCTTGCATGTCCACGCTGATCTCATTTAGCAAGTTGGTGACGAATGTTATTTCTTCATCGTAGTCGCTAGACGATAAACTGCCAGAGGTGTCCACTAAAAACACAAGATCGGAGACGGAATTATCGAAAGAAAGTACTTCGTTTCTCAGCTCCAGGAGCTCTTCTTTTGAGACATCTAGCCAGTCTTGCCCTGTGATGAGTTGAACATTTACCAGAATGAAAACGACAATGGGGAGGAAAACTCTTATCTCCTCCATAGTTTAAGCAGTGATCGCACAACAGTAAGAGTTATCATCAGTTGTGAGAGTTTGTTGTCCAAGCACAGCTTGTTCTGTCACACTTTGTAATAATCATCGCA